>NC_141874.1:45122726-45425756 GCF_056163025.1 Triticum urartu | reverse complement strand
CTGAACGTGTGCTAGAACTCGGAGGTGCCGTAGTTTCGGTGCTTGATCGGTCGGGCCGTGAAGACGTACGACTACATCAACCGCGTTGTGCTAACACTTCCGCTTTCGGTCTACGAGGGTACGTAGACAACACTCTCCTCTCTTGTTGCTATGCATCACCATGATCTTGCGTGTGCGTAGAATTTTTTTGAAATTACTACGTTCCCCAACAGTGGTATCAGAGCCTAGGTTTTATGCGTTGATGTTGTGCACGAGTAGAACACAAGTGAGTTGTGGGCGATATAAGTCATACTGCTTACCAGCATGTCATACTTTGGTTCGGCGGTATTGTTGGATAAAGCGGCCCGGACCGACATTACGCGTATGCTTACGCGAGACTGGTTCTACCGACGTGCTTTGCACACAGGTGGCTGGCGGGTGTCAGTTTCTCCAACTTTAGTTGAACCAAGTGTGGCTATGCCCGGTCCTTGCGAAGGTTAAAACAACACCAACTTGACAAACTATCGTTGTGGTTTTGATGCGTAGGTAAGAACGGTTCTTGCTAAGCCCGTAGCAGCCACGTAAAACTTGCAACAACAAAGTAGAGGACGTCTGACTTGTTTTTGCAGGGCATGTTGTGATGTGATATGGTCAAGACATGATGCTAAAGTTTATTGTATGAGATGATCATGTTTTGTAACCGAGTTATCGGCAACTGGCAGGAGCCATATGGTTGTCGCTTTATTGTATGCAATGCAATTGCGGTGTAATGCTTTACTTTATCACTAAGCGGTAGCGATAGTCATGGAAGCATAAGATTGGCGAGACGACAACGATGCTACGATGGTGATCAAGGTGTCGCGCCGGTGACGATGGTGATCATGACGATACTTCAGAGATGGAGATCACAAGCACAAGATGATGATGGCCATATCATATCACTTATATTGATTGCATGTGATGTTTATCTTTTATGCATCTTATCTTGCTTTGATTGACGGTAGCATTATAAGATGATCTCTCACTAAATTTCAAGATAAAAGTGTTCTCCCTGAGTATGCACCGTTGCCAAAGTTCGCGGTGCCCAGACACCACGTGATGATCGGGTGTGATAAGCTCTACGTCCATCTACAACGGGTGCAAGCCAGTTTTGCACACGCAGAATACTCAGGTTAAATTTGACGAGCCTAGCATATGCAGATATGGCCTCGGAACACTGAGACCGAAAGGTCGAGCGTGAATCATATAGTAGATATGATCAACATATTGATGTTCACCATTGAAAGCTACTCCATTTCACGTGATGATTGGTTATGGTTTAGTTGATTTGGATCATGTGATCACTTAGAAGATTAGAGGGATGTCTTTCTAAGTGGGAGTTCTTAAGTAATATGATTAATTGAACTTTAATTTATCATGAACTTAGTCCTGGTAGTATTATCATATCTATGTTGTAGATCAATAGCTCGAGTTTAGCTCCCTGTTTTATTTTTGATATGTTCCTAGAGAAAACTAAGTTGAAAGATGTTAGTAGCAATGATGCGGATTGGATCCGTGATCTGAGGTTTATCCTCATTGCTGCACAGAAAAATTATGTCTTTGATGCACCGCTAGGTGACAAACCTATTGCAGGAGCAGATGCAGATGTTATGAACATTTGGCTAGCTCAATATGATGACTACTTGATAGTTTAGTGCACCATGCTTAAACGGCTTAGAATCGGGACTTCAAAGATGATTTGAACGTCATGGACCATATGAGATGTTCCAGGAGTTGAAGTTAATATTTCAAGCAAATACCCGAGTTGAGAGATATGAAGTCTCCAACAAGTTCTATAGCTAAAAGATGGAGGAGAATAGCTCAAGCAGTGAGCATGTGCTCAAATTGTCTGGGTACTACAATCACTTGAATCAAGTGGGAGTTAATCTTCCAGATAAAATAGTGATTGACAGAATTCTCTAGTCACCATCACCAAGTTAGTAGAACTTCGTGATGAACTATGATATGCAAGGGATAACGGAAACGATTCCCAAGCTCTTCGTAATGCTGAAATCGGCGAAGGTAGAAATCAAGAAAAATATCAAGTGTTGATGGTATACAAGACCACTAGTTTCAAGAAAAGAGCAAAGGGAAGAAGGGGAACTTCAAGAAGAACGGCAAGCAAGTTGCTGCTCAAGTGAAGAAGCCCAAGTCTGGTCCTAAGCCTGAGACTAAGTGCTTCTACTGCAAAGGGACTGGTCACTGGAAGTGGAACTGCCCCAAGTATTTGACGGATAAGAAGGATGGCAAAGTGAACAAAGGTATATTTGATATACAGATTATTGATGTGTATTTTACTAGTGTTCGTAGCAACCCCTCGGTATTTGATACTGGTTCAGTTGCTAAGAGTAGTAACTCGAAACGGGAGTTGCAGAATGAACATAGACTAGTTAAGGGTGAAGTGACGATGTGTGTTGGAAGTGGTTCCAAGATTGATATGATCATCATCGCACACTCCCTATACTTTTGGGATTAGTGTTGAACCTAAATAAGTGTTATTTGGTGTTTGCGTTGAGCATGAATATGATTTGATCATGTTTATTGCAATACGGTTATTCATTTAAGTAAGAGAATAAATTGTTGTTCTGTTTACATGAATAAAACCTTATATGGTTACACACCCAATGAAAATGGTTCGTTGGATCTCGATCGTAGTGATACACATATTCATAATATTGAAACCAAAAGATGCAAAGTTAATAATGATGGTGCAACTTATTTGTGGCACTGCCGTTTAGGTCATATTGGTGTAAAGCGCATGAAGAAAATCCATGCTGATGGGATTTTGGAATCACTTGATTATGAATGAGTTGATTCTTGCGAACAATGCCTCATGGGCAAGATGACTAAGACTCCGTTCTCCGGAACAATGGAGCGAGCAACAGATTTGTTGGAAATCATACATACTGATGTATGTGGTCCGATGAATATTGAGGCTCGTGGCAGGTATCATTATTTTCTGATCTTCACAGATGATTTGAGCAGATATGAGTATATCTACTTGACGAAACACAAGTCTGAAACATTTGAAAAGTTCAAAGAATTTCAGAGTGAAGTGGAGAATCATCGTAACAAAAATAAAAGTTTCTACGATATGATCGCAGAAGTAAAATATTTGAGTTACGAGTTTGGCCTTCAGTTAAAAACAAATGTGAAATAGTTTCACTACTCACGCCACCTGGAACACCACAGTGTAATGGTGTGTCCGAACGTCATAACCATACTTTATTAGATATGGTGCGATCTATGATGTCTCTTACCGATCTACCACTATCGTTTTGGGGTTATGCATTAGAGACAACTGCATTCATGTTAAATAGGGCACCATCTAAATCCGTTGAGACGACACCGTATAAACTATGGTTTGGCAAGTAACCTAAGCTGTCGTTTCTTAAATTTGAGGTTGCAATGCTTATATGAAAAAGTTTCAACCTGATAAGCTCTAACCCAAATCGGAGAAGTGTGTCTTCATAGGATACCCAAAAGAAAATGTTGGGTACACCTTCTATCACAGATCCGAAGGCAATATATTCGTTGCTTTGAATGGACCCTTTCTAGAAAAGGAGTTTCTCTCGAAAGAAGTGAGTGGGAGGAAAGTAGAACTTGATGAGGTAACTGTACCTGATCCCTTATTGGAAAGTAGTTCATCACAGAAATCTGTTCATGTGACTACTACACCGATTAGTGAGGAAGCTAATGATGATGATCATGTAACTTCAGATCAAGTTACTACCGAACCTCGTAGGTAAACCAGAGTGAGATCCGCACCAGAGTGGTACGGTAATCCTGTTCTGGAGGTCATGTTACTTGACCATGACGAGCCTACGAACTATGAGGAAGCGATGATGAGCCTAGATTCCGCGAAATGGCTTGAGGCCATGAAATCTGAGATGAGATCCATGTATGAGAACAAAGTATGGACTTTGATTGACTTGCCCAATGATCGGCGAGCCATTGATATTAAATGGATCTTCAAGAGGAAGACGGACGCTGATAGTAGTGTTACTATCTACAAAGCTAGAATTGTCGCAAAAATGGTTTTCGACAAGTTCAAGGTGTTGACTACGATGAGAGTTTCTCACTCGTATCTATGCTTAAGTCTGTCCGAATCATGTTAGCAATTGCCACATTTTATGAAATCTGGCAAATGGATAAACAAAACTGCATTCCTTAATGGATTTATTAAAGAAGAGTTGTATATGATGCAACCAGAAGGTTTTGCCAATCCTAAAGGTACTAACAAAATATGCAAGCTCCAGCGATCCATCTATGGACTGGTGCAAGCATCTCGGAGTTGGAATATATGCTTTGATAAGTTGATCAAAGCATATAGTTTTATACAGACTTGTGGTGAAGCTTGTATTTACAAGAAAGTGAGTGGGAGCACTACAGCATTTCTGATAAGTATATGTGAATGACATATTGTTGATCGGAGATAATGTAGAATTATTTTGCAAAGCATAAAGGAATGTTTGAAAGGAGTTTTTCAAAGAAAGACCTCGGTGAAGCTGCTTACATATTGAGCATCAAGATCTATAGAGATAGATCAATATGCTTGATAAGTTTTTTCAATGAGTACATACCTTGACAAGATTTTGAAGTAGTTCAAAATGGAACAGTTAAAGAAGGAGTTCTTGCCTGTGTTACAAGGTGTGAAGTTGAGTAAGACTCAAAACCCGACCACGGCAGAAGATAGAGAGAATGAAAGTCATTCCCTATGCCTCAGCCATATATTCTATAAAGTATGCCATGCTGTGTACCAGACCTATTGTATACCCTGCCCTGAGTTTGGCAAAGGAGTACAATAGTGATCTAGGAGTAGATCACTAGACATTGGTCAAAATTATCCTTAGTGGAATAAGGATATGTTTCTCGATTATGGAAGTGACAAAAGGTTCGTCGTAAAGGGTTACGTCGATGCAAATTTTGACACTGATCCAGATAACTCTAAATCTCAATCTGGATACATATTGAAAGTGGGAGCAATTAGCTAGAGTAGCTCTGTGAAGAGCATTGTTGACATAGAAATTTGCAAAATACTTACGGATCTGAATGTGGCAGACCCGTTGACTAAAATTCTCTCACAAGCAAAACATGATCACACCTCAGTACTCTTTGGGTGTTAATCACATAGCAATGTGAACTAGATTATTGACTCTAGTAAACCCTTTGGATGTTTGTCACATGTCGATGTGAACTATGGGTGTTAATCACATGGTGATGTGAACTATTGATGATAAATCACATGGCGATGTGAACTAGATTATTAACTCTAGTGCAAGTGGGAGACTGAAGGAAATATGCCCTAGAGGCAATAATAAAGTTATTATATATTTCCTTATATCATGATAAATGTTTATTATTCATGCTAGAATTGTATTAACCGGAAACATAATACATGTGTGAATACATAGACAAACAGAGTGTCACTAGTATGCCTCTACTTGACTAGCTCATTGATCAAAGATGGTTATCTTTCCTAACCATGGACATGAGTTGTCATTTGATTAACGGGATCACATCATTAGGAGAATGATGTGATTGACTTGACCCATTCCGTTAGCTTAGCACTTGATCGTTTCGTTTGTTGCTATTGCTTTCTTCATGACTTATACATGTTCCTATGACTATGAGATTATGCAACTCCCGTTTACCGGAGGAACACTTTGTGTGCCACCAAACGTCACAACGTAACTGGGTGATTATAAAGGTGCTCTAATGGTGTCTCCGAAGGTACTTGTTGGGTTGGCGTATTTTGAGATTAGGATTTGTCACTCCGATTGTCGGAGAGGTATCTCTGGGCCCTCTCGGTAATGCACATCACCTAAAGCCTTGCAAGCATTGCAACTAATGAGTTAGTTGCGAGATGATGTATTACGGAACAAGTAAAGAGACTTGCCAGTAATGAGATTGAACTAGGTATTGAGATACCGACGATCGAATATCGGGCAAGTAACATACCGATGACAAAGGGAACAACGTATGTTGTTATGCGGTTTGACCGATAAAGATCTTCATGGAATATGTAGGAGCCAATGTGAGCATCCAGGTTCCGCTATTGGTTATTGACCGAAGACATGTCTCAGTCATGTCTACATTGTTCTCGAACCCGTAGGGTCCGCACGCTTAAGGTTTCGATGACAGTTATATTATGAGTTTATGAGTTTTGATGTACCGAAGGAGTTCGGAGTCCCAGATGAGATCGAGGACATGACGAGGAGTCTCGAAATGGTCGAGACGTAAATATCGACATACTGGACGACTATATTCGGACTTCGGAAAGGTTCCGAGTGATTCGGGTATTTTTGGGAGTACCGGGGAGTTACGGGAATTCGTATTGGGCCTTAATGGGCCATACGGGAAAGGAGAGAAAGGCCTCAAAGGGTGGCCGCACCCCTCCCCATGGGCTGGTCCGAATTGGACTAGGGAGGGGGGGCGCCCCCTTCCTTCCTTCTCCTTTTCCCTTCCCTTTCCTTCCCTCCTACTCCTACTACTTGGAAGGGCTCCTAGTTCTACTAGGAAAGGGGGAATCCTACTCCTGGTGGCAGTAGGACTCCCCTAGGGCGCGCCATAGAGAGGGCCGGCCCTCCCCCTCCTCCACTCCTTTATATACGGGGGTAGGGGGCACCCCAAAGACACAATAATTGATCATTGATCTCTTAGCCGTGTGCGGTGCCCCCTTCCACCATAATCCTCGATAATATTGTAGCGGTGCTTAGGCGAAGCCCTGCGACGGTAGAACATCAAGATCGTCACCACGCCGTCGTGCTGACGGAACTCTTCCCCGACATTCTGCTGGATCGGAGTCCGGGGATCGTCATCGAGCTGAACGTGTGCTAGAACTCGAGGTGCCGTAGTTTCGATGCTTGATCGGTCGGGCCGTGAAGACGTATGACTACATCAATCACGTTGTGCTAACGCTTCCGCTTTCGATCTACGAGGGTACGTAGACAACACTCTCCTCTCTTGTTGCTATGCATCACCATGATCTTGCGTGTGCGTAGGAAATTTTTGAAATTACTACGTCCCCCAACAAATACATGATGGTCCTTGTCCGTCACAGATCGACCAAATAGTATCATGCATGCCCATGCATGACGGATCCGAAATCCGTCATGATCGCGTCATAATGTGCTATCGTACCTTCCATGACAGTTCTTGGCCGTCATGGATTAGCTCTAGGCCCGCCCGGCCCAAACTAGGATGTGACGGAATAGACCGTCACCGATTTAGATGTCCTCAAGGCAACAGACCTAACATGGAGTCTACGTGGATCTGACGTGGAGGCTAACATGGCACATAACCCAATTAGGATTTTGGCCCAATAATTTATTTTAGTTATGTCCATTAGCCTGTTTATTCAATCAAAACCATAAGCCCCTTTTTGATCCAATCTGTTTTCTTGATACAGCGCAATACACAACAACCCAATTGTATTCATTCAAAAAATTAACATTTGTTCACATACCAATACAGAGATACACTTTTTCACATACCAATACATAGATACAACAATCTTAATCTGATTTCAAAAATAAACTAAGCTTATATCGAAACATCGCAAGCACATCTAGAAAGCGCTATAAGATTATTTTCTAATTTTGAGTAACACGACATCCATACAAAAATGCACTAGTAGCTAATTTTAATCTCCAACACTGCAAATCTGCTTCCACGTAGCTAGAAAGAACTTCAATCTCCAGTAACACGTACTAACAGCCAAACCTACATAGAATCCAAACCTGAAAATGGTAATACTGGAGGCATACTTTCTTCATCAAGTAAAGATAATTTCTATCAATAAACTTGCTTCTTACATTTAAAATAAAAACACACAAGACACAAGACCATTGTAGGCAATTATCCACTTAGTGATCTTATTATGCTAACAGTATAATTCTTTACAAATCAGAGAACTTCAAGCTAAGTCCTTTAGTACAAAGATGAACTTAATGGTTCAGATTTACTCGAATGCTTTCAGACCATAACCTTCACATCTAGATTAACCACACCCAGGAATTGTGAAGAACAGACAGATATGTTGGAAGAAAAAAACATGAATTCTCCCATTTATTGATTAGCCTTCAATGCATACAAGGTACATAATCATCTCTACACCACACTTCAATATGAGGTTGGATACAAGGTACACAATTATTTCGGTCCAATAAAGTTTAGCGTTTATACTTTGAACCTAAACTGTTTCAAATTTTATATTGTAGTATTGTCACTTGAAATTTTATACATGCTTTTTTCCAGATTATTGTCTCTGCAATAAAATGAACAAGGAAAAGTACTCTAAAAAAGTACATGACAATTATTTATGCTCGGGACTAGGGATTTCCCACTTGACCAGTATTGAGAAACTATTATTTATAACATCAAACAATAATGAAATGAATCAGTATATTTGTAAACAAGGTGATGGCAGCAGGAATTGAAAGCCTTCAGCATATGTAGCAAACATTCATCAGCTTGCATAAGAACTACAAACTTTATTTATTTCATGGCTTAAGAAATTACTTAATGGTTAACAAGATATAAGCAGAATCAGAACCCATGAACACCATGAGATTGCAACTCAAGTAGTGTATCGACGCAATGCATGATATCAGGGGCATGGTCCAACGCAGATTTTATGCACACAGATATATCCGTGCAGTTATAATTTTAAAGGAACCACACAATAATTCACACCTTGAAGCTCACAACAGATCACACCTTGAACAACTCAAAATCTACCACCTGAATAATTTACATCAAGAATAAGACAATAGGAAGAATGGAAGGGAATCAAGCTCACACTGTTCTGCTTGAGAACGGGGGCGGCGGCGTCCATCAGGTTGGAGATGTGCATTCTATAATGTGCAAAGCAAAGATATTAGTGTGACAATTGGTTGTGCAGTTTCATTTCACTATTGCTAAAATGCAAATGTTGTCTCAACTGAACTGAATTTTTAAAGTACTATGCCTTCCCAAATGTCTAAATATTTACTAACTGAATTCTTAAAGAATTTAGTCAAATGCATACTAACTGAGCAAAGAAGCAACAATGTACAATGGGTAGCCGCACAGTACTTTCCCTTTCTCCACGATGTACTTGAAATTTGTCATGGATAAATTAATAACTATCTATTTATTATTTGAAATTAATGGACTAACATCAGAATCCTGTAGCTGTGCAACACTGACCATCCTTTGTATTAACTAGGACATATTTCCGTGTGTTGCAATGGGAAAATAAAACCTTAAACATTTGTCCATCATCACAAGTGTTCTACCATTATAATATCCATTCCAGATGGTAATATTTCAGAAATTCATTCACAAATGGATGCTTTATAAATGAGCTTCTCCATGGGTGTTCGTATGTTCAAAAGTTCAGTTTATAAATGGTTTTGTTTTTGTGCGGAGATCATTATATGGACAGAAGAGCCTTGGCTTCAGACTTATGATGCAACCTCATTGTCATGTTATACTAACTTCTGAATTTATGGGACATGCATATGTCCAACAAAAATACTGAGTAGCTTCCCTGATCAAATCTTGACTTGAGGAAAGAGAGCATGCACATAACTCATTATGAAAGAAAGGATCTATAGAAGTACAGTACGCAAGCCATTGACCTTATCAAGAGAGGCTACCTGAAAATATTTCATGGCCTTAGAAAAGAGATCAGGCATACCCCTCAGTATGCAGGAAACGCCTATAAAATAAGCATGCAAGTAAATTTCGTATATGTACAAAATCAGCTATTCGACTTTTTCCCCTGCAGCAGTAAATGAACCAACTTCTTCTTCCAATAACCACTTAGCATTTTGTGAATGTACTTTTGCTTGATAACCAATTATGAACATGTAAATAACTTCAATAGTTTGTTCACAGATACATCAGTTTCAAAACATTGACTAATTTAGGAACAACAAGTAAAATAAAAACAGATGCAATAGAGGGGGGAAGCAGAGGTACAAGTGCTCACTAAAGAGGTTCGTTGGTGATGCAGCTGTCGAAGTGCAGGTCGGCCACCTGTTGGGGAACGTAGTAATTTAAAATTTTCCTACGCACACGCAAGATCATGGTGATGCATAGCAACGAGAGGGGAGAGTGTTGTCCACGTACCCTCGTAGACCAAAAGCAGAAGCGTTATAACAAGGCGGTTGATGTAGTCGTACGTCTTCACGGCCCGACCGATCAAGCACCGAAACTACGGCACCTCCGAGTTCTAGCACATGTTCAGCTCGATGACGATCCCTAGACTCTGATCCAGCAAAGTGTCGGGGAAGAGTTTCGTCAGCACGACGGCGTGGTGACGATCTTGATGTTCTACCGTCGCAGGGCTTTGCCTAAGCACCGCTACAATATTATCGAGGATTATGGTGGAGGGGGGCACCGCACACGGCTAAGAGATCTTAAGGATCAATTGTTGTGTCTAGAGGTGCCCCCTTGCCCCCGTATATAAAGGAGCAAGGGGGAGGGGCGGCCGGCCATGATGAGGCGCGCCAGGGAGGAGTCCTACTCCTACCGGGAGTAGGACTCCCTCCTTTTCCTTGTCCAAGTAGGAGAGGGGGGAGGAAGGGAGAGAGGAGAGGAAGGAAGGGGGGTGCCGCCCCTCCCTCCTTGTCCAATTCGGACTAGGGGGAGAGGGGGCGCGCGGCCTGCCCTTGCCACCCCTCCTCTTCTCCACTTTAGGCCCATGAGGCCCATTAAACCCCCGGGGGGTTTCGGTAACCCCCCGGTACGCCGATTTTATCTGAAACTTCCCCGGAACACTTCCGGTGTCCGAATATAGCCGTCCAATATATCAATCCTTATGTCTCGACCATTTCGAGACTCCTCGTCATGTCCCCGATCTCATCCGGGACTCCGAACTCCTTCGGTACTCATAAACTCATAATATAACGGTCATCGAAACCTTAAGCGTGCGGACCCTACGGGTTCGAGAACAATGTAGAAATGACCGAGACACGTCTCCGGTCAATAACCAAGAGCGGAACCTGGATGCTCATATTGGCTCCCACATATTCTACGAAGATCTTTATCGGTCAGACCGCATAACAACATACGTTGTTCCCTTTGTCATCGGTATGTTACTTTCCCGAGATTCGATCGTCGGTATCTCAATACCTAGTTCAATCTCGTTACCGGCAAGTCTCTTTACTCGTTTCGTAATACATCATCTCGCAACTAACTTATTAGTTGCAAGGCTTGCAAGGCTTATGTGATGTGCATTACCGAGAGGGCCCAGAGATACCTCTCCGACAATCGGAGTGACAAATCCTAATCTCGAAATACGCCAACCCAACATGTACCTTTGGAGACACCTGTAGAGCTCCTTTATAATCACCCAGTTACGTTGTGACGTTTGGTAGCACACAAAGTGTTCCTCCGGCAAACGGGAGTTGCATAATCTCATAGTCATAGGAACATGTATAAGTCATGAAGAAAGCAATAGCAACATACTAAGCGATCGGGTGCTAAGCTAATGGAATGGGTCATGTCAATCACATCATTCTCCTAATGATGTGATCCCGTTAATCAAATGACAACACATGTCTATGGTTAGGAAACATAACCATCTTTGATTAATGAGCTAGTCAAGTAGAGGCATACTAGTGACGTTTAGTTTGTCTATGTATTCACACAAGTATTATGTTTCCGGATAATACAATTCTAGCATGAATAATAAACATTTATCATGATATAAGGAAATAAAATAATAACATTATTATTACCTCTAGGGCATATTTCCTTCAGTCTCCCACTTGCACTAGAGTCAATAATCTAGATTACACGATAATGATTCTAACACCCATGGAGCTTTGGTGCTCATCATGTTTTGCTCGTGGAAGAGGCTTAGTCAACGGGTCTGAAACATTCAGATCCGTATGTATCTTGCAAATCTCTATGTCTCCCACCTAGACTAGATCCCGGATGGAATTGAAGCGTCTCTTGATGTGCTTGGTTCTCTTGTGAAATCTGGATTCCTTTGCCAAGGCAATTGCACCAGTATTGTCACAAAAGATTTTCATTGGACCCAATGCACTAGGTATGACACCTAGATCGGATATGAACTCCTTCATCCAGACTCCTTTGTTTGCTGCTTCCGAAGCAGCTATGTACTCTGCTTCACATGTAGATCCCGCCACAACGCTTTGTTTAGAACTGCACCAACTGACAGCTCCACCGTTTAATGTAAACACGTATCCGGTTTGCGATTTAGAATCGTCCGGATAAGTGTCAAAGCTTGCATCAACGTAACCATTTACGATGAGCTCTTTGTCACCTCCATATATGAGAAACATATCCTTAGTCCTTTTCAGGTATTTCAGGATGTTCTTGACCGCTGTCTAGTGATCCACTCCTGGATTACTTTGGTACCTCCCTGCTAGACTTATAGCAAGACACACATCAGGTCTGGTACACAGCATTGCATACATGATAGAGCCTATGGCTGAAGCATAGGGAACATCTTTCATTTTCTCTCTATCTTCTGCATTGGTCGGGCATTGAGTCTTACTCAATTTCACACCTTGTAACACAGGCAAGAATCCTTTCTTTGCTTGATCCATTTTGAACTTCTTCAAAATTTTGTCAAGGTATGTGCTTTGTGAAAGTCCAATTAAGCGTCTTGATCTATCTCGATAGATCTTAATGCCTAATATGTAAGCAGCTTCACCGAGGTCTTTCATTGAAAAACTCTTATTCAAGTATCCCTTTATGCTATCCAGAAATTCTATATCATTTCCGATTAGTAATATGTCATCTACATATAATATCAGAAATGCTACAGAGCTCCCACTCACTTTCTTGTAAATACAGGCTTCTCAAAAGTCTGTACAAAACCAAATGCTTTGATCACACTATCAAAGCGTTTATTCCAACTCCGAGAGGCTTGCACCAGTCCATAAATGGATCGCTGGAGCTTGCACACTTTGTTAGCTCCCTTTGGATCGACAAAACCTTCCGGCTGCATCATATACAACTCTTCTTCCAGAAATCCATTCAGGAATGCAGTTTTGACATCCATCTGCCAAATTTCATAATCATAAAATGCGGCAATTGCCAACATGATTCGGACAGACTTAAGCATCGCTACGGGTGAGAAGGTCTCATCGTAGTCAATCCCTTGAACTTGTCGAAAACCTTTTGCGACAAGTCGAGCTTTGTAGACAGTAATATTACCGTCAGCGTCAGTCTTCTTCTTGAAGATCCATTTATTCTCAATTGCTTGCCGATCATTGGGCAAGTCAACCAAAGTCAACACTTTGTTCTCATACATAGATCCCATCTCAGATTTCATAGCTTCAAGCCATTTTGCGGAATCTGGGCTTACCATCGCTTCTTCATAGTTCGTAGGTTCATCATGATCTAGTAGCATGATTTCCAGAACAGGATTACCGTACCACTCTGGTGCGGATCTTACTCTGGTTGATCTACGAGGTTCGGTAGTAACTTGTTCTGAAGTTTCATGATCATTATCATTAGCTTCCTCACTAATTGGTGTAGGTGTCACAGAAACCGGTTTTTGTGATGTACTACTTTCCAATAAGGGAGCAGGTACAGTTACCTCATCAAGTTCTACTTTCCTCCCACTCACTTCTTTTGAGAGAAACTCCTTCTCTAGAAAGGATCCATTCTTAGCGACAAATTTCTTGCCTTCGGATCTGTGATAGAAGGTGTACCCAACAGTTTCCTTTGGGTATCCTATGAAGACACATTTCTTCGATTTGGGTTCGAGCTTATCAGGTTGAAGTTTTCACATAAGCATCGCAGCCCCAAACTTTCAGAAACGACTACTTTGGTTTCTTGCCAAACCACAGTTCATAAGGCGTCGTCTCAACGGATTTTGATGGTGCCCTATTTAACGTGAATGCGGCCGTCTCTAAAACATAACCCCAAAATGATAGTGGTAAATTTGTAAGAGACATCATAGATCGCACCATATCAAGTAAAGTACGATTACGAAGTTCAGACACACCATTACGCTGTGGTGTTCCGGGTGGCGTGAGTTGCGAAACTATTCTGCATTGTTTCAAATTGTCACAACCCTAGAGTTTGCTTGTAACGAGTGGCTTTGCATCCATGCATCATGTTTAAATTTCATGAAACTTGAAATGGGGATTGTTGAAACCCTAGCACCAAATGAATTCAACTAGGTTCAATAAAAAAATATTTTCAATGATCCCAATTGCCCTTTAGAAAAGTTCATGATTTTTGTTAAAGGTGAAAACCTCTGCCAAAAGTCATGCACATATTTCTAGGCCATTCTGGATTTTTGAATTAAATCTTATTGTATTTGAATTTGGGCACTTAAAATACTATAAAATATTTAAAATGTCCAAATAATCCCAAACCAAAATGTTCCATGTTTGATATATTCTAAACATTGGGCATGCACAGTTTGGTGTTTTTGAAAGTGCCTAGATATTTTTAGTAATGCCACAAACTTACAGAACAAAAGAAAAATAGAAATAAAAGAAAGAGAGAGAGAGAGAGAGAAGGACCTACCTGGGCCACTTGCTTGGCCGGCCCAGCTCGCTGGCCCAGCCCACTGGCCTCCTCCCCGTCGTCTTCCTCCCCTGCCAGGAGGACGAAGGCGCGTGCTCACCGCGCGCGTCCACGCGCGAGCCACCTCCTGCTTCCCCAAAGCGCCCTGAGCCTTCCTACGCGCCACGCCACCCCCCAGACCCGTATGGATCAATCTCTCCCTCCCTCGCTCTCCTCCTCGCCCGTTCCCCGCCATGGCCGAAGCCTCCATGGACGCACCGCCGCCGCCGATGAGAACCACCACGGCTAGAGCCACTCCCTCGCTCCCTCTCCGCGTCCCCGAGCTCCGCCACGACCCCGTGGAGCAACAAAACCGACGCACGCGACCAGAAGAGGCCCCAGTCGACCAGAGCATCGTCGCCTTCACCTCCGGTGCCCGGAGGTCGACTCCGTCGATTCGCCTCATCCAGAGCGCCATCGAGGCCGCTGACCTGCCCTGCCGCATCCCTGTGAGCTCCTGCTCCTCCCCCCTTGATCATGCCCTCTGTTTCCGTGCCTAACTGCCTCTCCCACCATGGCCGCAAGCTTCTCGCCGCCGGCCATGAGGTCGCCGTGGCTAGAGCTCACGCGCGATGCGTCCGAGAACACTCTTGAGCTCAGCATGCTCCCAGGAACCCGTGGATCCCCTCGGCTGCTCTCGCTGTGACCCATAGCACCGCGGCCATCAAACCCGTGCTGCGGCCGCCGCCAAACCTCGACGCCGGCGTAGTTTCCGGCCACACTAGCTCCAACCAGTGACACTACTAGATGCGGCACACCCCCACGAGTCGGACAAGCCCAGCTGCGCGTCAAACCATCGCCGGACGGTGATTTCCGCAGATCTCCGCCGCCGTTTTCGGTCACCGGCGGCTAAACGCCGGTGGGCTGACGTGGCTAAGTCATTAGCCGCTAACAGCCCCACTAATTAACCCTAGAGGCACTGACAGCCGGGCCCCACCGTATAACTAAACATGGTTTAGTATTTGTTTAGATTAAACTAACCCCGCTGGTCCCACAGGTCAGTTTGACCTGGCCACGTCACCTGTTGACCCGACCCCACCTGTCAGTGACAATAAACAACATTGGGTCACTGACCAGTGGATCCCACTGGTCAGGTTTGACCTGGACCGCCCCTGTTGACCCACTGACGTCATGCTTACGCATTGCTGACGCAATTAATTGTTTTCTGGATTAAAAATAATTTAGAAAATTCCAGAAATTAGTATAAACTTCTAAAATTCATAGAAATTCAACCATAACTCCAAATGAAACAAGTTATATATGAAAAATGATCAGAAAAATCCAAAGAATCTGTTTATGGCATTTTCATGCATGTTTGAACAACTTAACCTCACTGTCTAGTCCAAAACATGATAATGCACTATTTGAATTCATAGTTTGAATTTGAATTTGAACCTAGGGTTCAAACCAACTCCATTTAACATGTTGCTAGTTGCATTAGCTCAAAACACAGCATATTGACATGTCATGATCATGCATCATATTGTTGCATCGCAATGATTGTGTTCTTCCTTGTTTGCCGGTAAATGTCCCCTCTCGGTAGGCGCTGCTCCGACGCTGTGATCGTTGACACTGATGAAGACTCAATGTTATCTTCAGAAGTGCCAGGCAAGCAACACCCCCTTGTTCATTCCGATACAACCCCACACTCTCGCTCCTGCTCTTTGTTACCGCATTAGGACAACAACGATTCATCTGTTACTTGTTGCGGTAGTTGAACCCCTTATCCTCTGCATGACCTGTCATTGCCACAGTAAATAGATGAAACCCACTAGCATGAGTAGGAGTTGTTTGAGCCCTGATGTGCCTACTCATTCATGTTTGTTTGTTATGCCTGCTATTGCATAGAGTTACGTCAGGTCTGATTCATCGGGAATGAATCGGAGGTGTGTGAACATGTCCTACTGTGTGTGAGCTAAGTGTGTGAACACGTTTTTGGTAAAGGTAGCGGTGAGAGGCCATGTAGTACATGGTGGGTTGTCTCATTGCAGCCGTCCTCAGGAACTGAGTTCTGTGTCTGTGATCTATGAACAGCTGCTACCACTCATTAGGATCCTTAATTGACCCTCTCAGCTTCTTAATCACCCTAGTACTCTGTCCAGGAGTTGCAACTAGTTTCTGGTGTTTGTAGGTTATGTGTTGGCGGTCGTGCGTAGCGCTGACCCTAGGGGTGGCCTATGTTGCGGTAGATACACCGTGGCACGGTGTACCGGGCGCCCGTTTGGTGTCTCGGGAACCCTGTTCACATCGTTCGGGGCCGTATGTGGAAACCTCGGCCGGACTCCCTACGGATGGAACCTGGATAGGCGATAAACCTGGACTAGAGACTTAAGTGTTTAGGTAGGCCGTGGCCGACACCCTCGCCAGGTTTCCGCTTGAAGGTTGCCGAGATACATGACGTGTATATGGTGGTAAGTGGTGGGAGCGTGTGTGAAGAAGTACACCCCTGCAGGGTTATCATTATCTATTCGAATAGCCGGATTCCTCGGATATGGAAACTTGGACCCCTTGCATAGTTCATAGACAAGTGAAAGTGGATACTCTAAAACTCGCAAGATAAGTGTGAGTGCTATGGATGGCCTTCTCGTAGGGAGACAGGAGCGGATCCATAATGGTGTATTGGATGGTGAATATGTGGACTCGTGTGCGCCACCTCAAAGAGTTGCTTGTAGTCGTGGTTCAGGATAGCCACCGAGTCAAAGCTGGCTTGCTGCAGTTAAACTCCACCATACCTTCGTTGATAATGATGCATATGTAGTTAGATCTGATGTAAGTCTTGCTGAGTACTTTTGTACTCACATTTGTTTAAATTATGTTTTGCAGAGAGAGACTCCAGTCTCGCTAGTAGTTTCACGTGGACTTCGACGTTAGCTTGATACCTCAGCTACGATCTTGTGCCCTCGGCAGGATCTGGTAGATAGCCAGGCTTCTTAGCCTTTTTCATTTGTAGATGTTTGTACTGAGACATGTTAAGATTCCGCATGTGCTTTGCATTGTATGCTATGATTGTTGGGTCATGAGACCCATGTTTGTAATATCTCGCTCCTCGGAGCCTAATGAATAAATACTTGAGTTGTAGAGTTATGTTGTGATGCCATGTTGTATTTACACATATCGAGCATATTGTGTGTATGATTGAAATGCTTGGTATGTGTGGGATCCGACAATCTAGTTGTTTATCCTTGGCAGCCTCTCTTATGGGGAAATGTATTCTAGTGCTTCCTTGAGCCATAGTAGTCCGCTACAGCCCGGTTCACCGGAGTCCTGCTAGCCCAGCACTACTGCTCAGGACACTTGACTGGCCGGCATGTGTTTCACTTTGTTCCTGTGTCTGTCCCTTCGGGGAAATGTCATGCGATGACATCCGGAGTCCTGTTAGCCCAGTGCTACAGCCCGGATTCACACGCTGCTGACCAACATGCTCGATATGATTCATGTATGCCTGTCCCCATAGGTTAGTGCCGCTTTGGGTTCACGACTAGCCATGTCGGCCCGGGTTCTCTGTCATATGGATGCTAGCGACACTATCATATACGTGAGCCAAAAGGCGCAAACGGTCCCGGGCCATGGTAAGGCGACACCCGTGGGATACCGTGCGTGAGGCCGCAAAGTGATATGAGGTGTTACCAGCTAGATCGATGTGGCTTGGAATCGGGGTCCTGACACAAATGTAGACCAAACTCGTAACTCAAATATTCTCCTCCACGATCAGATCGTAGAAACTTTATTTTCTTGTTATGATGATTTTCAACTTCACTCTGAAATTCTTTGAACTTTTCAAATGTTTCAGACTTATGTTTCATTAAGTAGATATACCCATATCTGCTTAAATCATTTGTGAAGGTGAGAAAATAACGATATCCGCCACGAGCTTCAACATTCATTGGACCACATACATCTGTATGTATGATTTCCAACAAATCTGTTGCTCTCTCCATAGTACCGGAGAACGGTGTTTTGGTCATCTTGCCCATGAGGCATGGTTCGCAAGTACCAAGTGATTCATAATCAAGTGATTCCAAAAGTCCATCAGTATGGAGTTTCTTCATGCGTTTTATACCGATATGACCTAAATGGCACTGCCACAAATAAGTTGCACTATCATTATCAACTCTACATCTTTTGGTTTCAACATTATGAATATGTGTATCACTACTATCGAGATTCATAAAAAATAGACCATTCTTCAAGGGTGCATGACCATAAAAGATATTACTCATATAAATAGAACAACCATTATTCTCTGATTTAAATGAATAACTGTCTCGCATTAAACAAGATCCAGATATAATGTTCATGCTCAACGCTGGCACCAAATAAAAATTATTTAGGTCTAATACTAATCCCGATGGTAGATGTAGAGGTAGTGTGCCGACCGCGATCACATCGACTTTGGAACCATTTCTCACGCGCATCGTCACCTCGTCCTTCGCCAGTGTTCGCTTAATTCGTAGGCCCTGTTTCGAGTTGCAAATATTAGCAACAGAACCAGTATTAAATACCCAGGTGCTACTGCGAGCTCTAGTAAGGTACACATCAATAACATGTATATCACATATACCTTTGTTCACCTTGCCATCCTTCTTATCCGCCAAATACTTCGGGCAGTTCCGCTTCCAGTGACCAGTCTGCTTGCAGTAGAAGCACTCAGTTTCAGGCTTAGGTCCAGATTTGGGTTTCTTCTCTTGAGCAGCAACTTGCTTGCTGTTCTTCTTGAAGTTCCCCTTCTTCTTCCCTTTGCCCTTTTTCTTGAAACCAGTGGTCTTGTTGACCATCAACACTTGATGCTCCTTCTTGATTTCTACCTCCGCAGCTTTCAGCATTGCGAAGAGCTCAGGAATAGTCTTATTCATCCCTTGCATATTATAGTTCATCACAAAGCTCTTGTAGCTAGGTGGCAATGATTGGAGAATTCTGTCAATGACGCAATCATCTGGAAGATTAACTCCCAATTGAATCAAGTGATTATTATACCCAGACATTTTGAGTATATGCTCACTGACAGAACTGTTCTCCTCCATCTTGCAGCTATAGAACTTATTGGAGACTTCATATCTCTCAATCCGGGAATTTGCTTGAAATATTAACTTCAACTCCTGGAACATCTCATATGCTCCATGACGTTCAAAACGTCGTTGAAGTCCCGATTCTAAGCCGTAAAGCATGGCACACTGAACTATCGAGTAGTCATCAGCTTTGCTCTGCCAGACGTTCATAACATCTGGTGTTGCTCCAGCAGCAGGCCTGGCACCCAGCGTTGCTTCCAGGACATAATTCTTCTATGCAGCAATGAGGATAATCCTCAAGTTACGGACCCAGTCCGTGTAATTGCTACCATCATCTTTCAACTTTGCTTTCTCAAGGAACGCATTAAAATTCAATGGAACAACAACACGGGCCATCTATCTACAATCAAACATAAACAAGCAAGATACTATCAGGTACTAAGTTCATGATAAATTTAAGTTCAATTAATCAGATTACTTAAGAACTCCCACTTAGAAAGACATCCCTCTAATCTTCTAAGTGATTACATGATCCAAATCAACTAAACCATAACTGATCATCACGTGAAATGGAGTAGTTTTCAATGGTGAACATTGCTATGTTGATCATATCTACTATATGATTCACGCTCGACCTTTCGGTCTCAGTGTTCCGAGGCCATATCTGCATATGCTAGGCTCGTCAAGTTTAACCTGAGTATTCTGCGTGTGCAAAAACTGGCTTGCACCCGTTGTAGATGGACGTAGAGCTTATAACACCCGATCATCACGTGGTGTCTGGGCACGACAAACTTTGGCAACGGTGCATACTCAGGGAGAACACTTCTTGATAATTAGTGAGAGATCATCTTATAATGCTACCGTCAATCAAAGCAAGATAAGATGCATAAAAGATAAACATCACATGCAATCAATATAAGTGATATGATATGGCCATCATCTTCTTGTACTTGTGATCTCCATCTCCGAAGTACCGTCATGATCACCATTGTCACCGGCATGACACCTTGATCACCATCGTAGCATCGTTGTCGTCTCGCCAATCTTATGCTTCCACGACTATCGCTACCGCTTAGTGATAAAGTAAAGCATTACAGCACGATTGCATTGCATACAATAAAGCGACAACCATATGGCTCCTGCCAGTTGCCGATAACTCGGTTACAAAACATGATCATCTCATACAATAAAATTTAGCATCATGTCTTGACCATATCACATCACAACATGCCCTGCAAAAACAAGTTAGACGTCTTCTACTTTGTTTGTTGCAAGTTTTACGTGGCTGCTATGGGCTTAAGCAAGAACCAATCTTACCTACGTATCAAAACCACAACGATAGTTTGTCAAGTTGGTGTTGTTTTAACCTTCTCAAGGACCGGGCGTAGCCACACTCGGTTTCTAAAGTTGGAGAAACTGACACCCGCCAGCCACCTGTGTGCAAAGCACGTCGGTAGAACCAGTCTCGTGTAAGCGTACGCGTAATGTCGGTCCAGGCCGCTTCATCCAACAATACCGCCAAACCAAAGTATGACATGCTGGTAAGCAGTATGACTTATATCGCCCACAACTCACTTGTGTTCTACTCATGCATATAACATCAACACATAAAACCTAGGCTCGGATGCCACTGTTGGGGAACGTAGTAATTTAAAATTTTCCTACGCACACGCAAGATCATGGTGATGCATAGCAACGAGAGGGGAGAGTGTTGTCCACATACCCTCGTAGACCGAAAGCGGAAGCGTTATAACAACACAGTTGATGTAGTCGTACGTCTTCACGGCCCGACCGATCAAGCACCGAAACTACGGCACCTCCGAGTTCTAGCACACGTTCAGCTTGATGACGATCCCCGGACTCCGATCCAGCAAAGTGTCGGGGAAGAGTTTCGTCAGCACGACGGCGTGGTGACGATCTTGATGTTCTACCGTCGCAGGGCTTCGCCTAAGCACCGCTACAATATTATCGAGGATTATGGTGGAGGGGGGCACCGCACACGGCTAAGAGATCTCAAGGATCAATTGTTGTGTCTAGAGGTGCCCCCTTGCCCCCGTATATAAAGGAGCAAGGGGGAGGGGCGGCCGTCCATGATGAGGCACGCCAGGGAGGAGTCCTACTCCTACCGGGAGTAGGACTCCCTCCTTTTCCTTGTCCAAGTAGGAGAGGGGGAAGGAAGGGAGAGAGGAGAGGAAGGAAAGGGGGGTGCCGCCCCTCCCTCCTTTTCCAATTCGGACTAGGGGGAGAGGGGGCGCGCGGCCTGCCCTGGCCACCCCTCCTCTTCTCCACTTTAGGCCCATGAGGCCCATTAACCCCCGGGGGGGTTCCGGTAACCCCCCGGTACTCCGGTTTTATCCGAAACTTCCCCGGAACACTTCTGGTGTCCGAATATAGTCGTCCAATATATCAATCTTTATGTCTCGACCATTTCGAGACTCCACGTCATGTCCCCGATCTCATCCGGGACTCTGAACTCCTTCGGTACTCATAAACTCATAATATAATTGTCATCGAAACCTTAAGCGTGTGGACCCTACGGGTTCGAGAACAATGTAGAAATGACCGAGACACGTCTTCGGTCAATAACCAATAGCGGAACCTAGATGCTCATATTGGCTCCCACATATTCTACGAAGATCTTTATCGGTCAGACCGCATAACAACATACGTTGTTCCCTTTGTCATCGGTATGTTACTTGCCCGAGATTCGATCGTCGGTATCTCAATACCTAGTTCAATCTCGTTACCGGCAAGTCTCTTTACTCGTTTCGTAATACATCATCTCGCAACTAACTTATTAGTTGCAAGGCTTGCAAGGCTTATGTGATGTGCATTACCGAGAGGGCCCAGAGATACCTCTCCGACAATCGGAGTGACAAATCCTAATCTCGAAATACGCCAACCCAACATGTACCTTTGGAGACACCTGTAGAGCTCCTTTATAATCACCCTGTTACGTTGTGACGTTTGGTAGCACACAAAGTGTTCCTCCGGCAAACGGGAGTTGCATAATCTCATAGTCATAGGAACGTGTATAAGTCATGAAGAAAGCAATAGCAACATACTAAGCGATCGGGTGCTAAGCTAATGGAATGGGTCATGTCAATCACATCATTCTCCTAATGATGTGATCCCGTTAATCAAATGACAACACATGTCTATGGTTAGGAAACATAACCATCTTTGATTAATGAGCTAGTCAAGTAGAGGCATACTAGTGACGTTTAGTTTGTCTATGTATTCACACAAGTATTATGTTTTCGGATAATGCAATTCTAGCATGAATAATAAACATTTATCGTGATATAAGGAAATAAAATAATAACATTATTATTGCCTCTAGGGCATATTTCCTTCACCACCACCATCGCGCGGCAGGAGGTTGCCACAGGATGCACGGCCGCGCCGGAGACGCGGCAGAGGGGGTCGGCGTCGCCGCCGTCCAGCCCAACGTGCGTGAGCACACATCCAGGAGGCGGAGAGGGCGCGATTGGGTGCGCTGTACGATGGAGAGGAGCCGCTGGAGACGCGCCAGCGATGGACGCGATGCCGCAGCCGAAACCCTAGCCACGGGCTAGAGGTCGTGGGCGAGCGCTAGAGACCGGGAATGGCAGATCCAGTCGGACTGGAGGACGGAGGGGTCGGAGACTAGCTTGTCGGTGCGCTACGCGGTGGCAGACGTCGCCGGAATCGGCGTGCACTGGTCACGGCGCGAGGGGTCGCAAGGGAGAGAGAGAGTGAGTTGGGTTGCGAGAGGGGGCGTATGACTGGGGAATCAGGCGGATCTGACACCTGCCGGAGCTGCGAGGTGAGGGGACGGTAGGGGGAGGGCCAGCGGCGAGCAGTGGGGGAGGGATGGGAAGAGGTGGGTGGCGGCGATGGGAAATCGGGAGGGGATGTGTGGAGGAGGGAGATAGGAGGGGGCCGAGGAGTGTGTGTGTGTTAGTGCTAGCCTTTTATATGGGGAACGGTTGGGCGGGCTCTAGCGGGCTTAGGCAGGCTTGCAAGGCTGTACCAGATTGTCCATGACATTTTTTGAAATTGTCACAGTAAATCCATCATGAATTAACAAGTTTCTTGTAGTGGTAGGAGTAGGATTGCCCCCCTTGGGTGCGCCCTATAGGGCCGGCCGGCCTCCCCCTTGCTGCTTTATATACGGTGGCAGGGGGCATCCTAGAACACACAAGTTGACAATTGTTTTAGCCGTGTGCGGTGCCCCCCTCCACAGAAACACACCTTGGTCATATTGTCGTAGTGCTAGGGCGAAGACCTGCGTCGGTGACTTCATCATCACCGTCACCACGCCGTTGTGCTGGCGAAACTCTCCCTCGACCTCAGCTGGATCTAGAGTTCGAGGGACGTCACCGAGATGAACGTGTGCAAATCGCGGAGGTGTCGTGCGTTCGGTACTTGATCAGTTGGGTCGCGAAGACATTCGACTATATCAACCATGTTACTTAACGCTTCCGCTTTCGGTCTACGAGGGTACGTAGACACACTCTCCCCACTCGTTGCTATGCATCTCCTAGATAGATCTTGCGTGATCGTAGATTTTTTTTGAAATACTGCGTTCCCCAACAGTGGCATCCGAGCCAGGTCTATGCGTAGATGTTATATGCACGAGTAGAACACAAAGGAGTTGTGGGCGTGGGTATATACATATTGCTTGCCGTCACTAGTTGTTTCTTGATTCGGCGGTATTGTTGGATGAAGCGGCCCGAACCGACATCACATGACCGCGTTCATGAGACTGGTTCTACCGACGTGCTTTGCACACAGCTAGCTGGCGGGTGTCAGTTTCTCCAACTTTAGTTGAATTGGATACAATGAACATGGTTCTTTCTGAAGATCAAAAAGCAATCACTATACCGCATTGTGGTTTTTGATGCGTAGGTAAGAACGGTTCTTGCTAAGCCCGTAGTAGCCACGTAAAACTTGCAACAACAAAGTAGAGGATGTCTAACTTGTTTTTGCAGGGCATGTTGTGATGTGATATGGTCAAGATGTGATTATATAAATTGTTGTATGAGATGATCATGTTCTATAACACAGTTATCGGCAACTGGCAGGAGCCATATGATTGTCGCTTTATTGTATGAAATGCAATCGCCATGTAATTGCTTTACTTTATCACTAAGCGGTAGCGATAGTCGTGGAAGCAATAGTTGGCGAGACGACAACGATGCTACGATGGAGATCAAGGTGTCAAGCTGGTGACGATGGTGATCATGACAGTGCTTTGGAGATGGATATCAAAGGCACAAGATGATGATGGCCATATCATATCACTTATATTGATTGCATGTGATGTTTATCCTTATGCATATTATTTTGCTTAGTACGACGGTAGCATTATAAGATGATCTCTCACTAAATTTCAAGGTATAAGTGTTCTCCCTGAGTATGCAACGTTGCTACAGTTCGTCGTGCCGAGACACCACGTGATGATCGGGTGTGATAAACTCTACGTTCACATACAATGGATGCAAGCCAGTTTTGCACACGCAGAATACTCGGGTTAAACTTGACGAGCCTAGCATATGCAGATATGGCCTCGGAACACTGAGACCGAAAGATCGAGCGTGAATCATATAGTAGATATGATCAACATAGTGATGTTCACCATTGAAAACTACTCCATCTCACATGATGATCAGACATGGTTTAGTTGATATGGATCACGTGATCACTTAGATGATTAGAGGGATGTCTATCTAAGTGGGAGTTCTTAAGTAATATGATTAATTGAACTTTAATTTATCATGAACTTAGTACCTGATAGTATTTTGCATGTCTATGTTATTGTAGATAAATGGCCCGTGTTGTTGTTCCGTTGAATTTTAATGCGTTCCTAGAGAAAGCTAAGTTGAAAGATGATGGTAGCAACTACGCGGACTGGGTCCGTAACTTGAGGATTATCCTCATTGCTGCACAGAAGAATTATGTCCTGGAAGCACCGCTAGGTGCCAAATCCGCTGCAGGAGCAACTCCAGATGTTATGAACACATGGCAAAGCAAAGCTGATGACTACTCGATAGTTCAATGTGCCATGCTTTACGGCTTAGAACCAGGACTTCAACGACGTTTTGAACGTCATGGAGCATATGAGATGTTTCAGGAGTTGAAGTTAATATTTCAAGTAAATGCCCGGATTGAGAGATATGAAGTCTCCAATAAGTTCTACGGCTGCAAAATGGAGGAGAACAGTTCTATCAGTGAGCACATACTCAGAATGTCGGGGTACACGACTCAGTTGGGAGTTAATCTTCCGGTTGATAGTGTCATTGACAGAGTTCTTCAATCACTGCCACCAAGCTACAAAAGCTTTGTGATGAACTATAATATGCAAGGGGTGGATACGACAATTCCCGAGCTCTTCGCGATGCTAAAGGCTGCAGAGGTAGAAATCAAGAAGGAGCATCAAGTGTTGATGGTCAACAAGACCACCAGTTTCAAGAAGAAGGGTAAAGGGAAGAAGGGGAACTTCAAGAAGAACGGCAAACAAGTTGCTGCTCAAGTGAAGAAGCCCAAGTCTGGACCTAAGCCTGATACTCGGTGCTTCTACTGCAAAGGGACTGGTCACTGGAAGCGGAACTGCCCCAAATATTTGGCGGATAAGAAGGATGGCAAAGTGAAAGGTATATTTGATATGCATGTTATTGATGTGTACCTTACTAATGCTCGCAGTACCGCTTGGGTATTTGATACTGGTTCTGTTGCTAATATTTGCAACCCGAAACAGGGGCTACGGATTAAGCGAAGATTGGCTAAGGACAAGGTGACGATGCGCGTGGGAAATGGTTCCAAAGTCAATGTAATCACCGTTGGCACGCTACCTCTACATCTACCTTCGGGATTAGTTTTAGACCTAAATAATTGTTATTTGATGCCAGCGTTAAGCATGAACATTATATCTGAATCTTGTTTGATGCTAGAAGGTTATTCATTTAAATCGGAGAATAATGGTTGTTCTATTTATATGAGTAATATCTTTTATGGTCATGCATCCTTGATGAGTGGTCTATTTTTACTAAATCTTGATAGTAGTGATACACATATTCATATTATTGAAGCCAAAAGATATAAGTTTAATAATGATAGTGCAACTTATTTGTGGCACTGCCGTTTAGGTCATATTGGTGTAAAGCGCATGAAGAAACTCCTTGCTGATGGGCTTTTGGAATCACTTGATTATGAATCATTTGATGCTTGCGAACCATGCCTCATGGGCAATATGACTAAAACTCCATTCTCCGGAACAATGGAACGAGCAACAGACTTATTGGAAATAATACATACTGATGTATGCGGTCCGGTGAGTGTTGATGCTCGTGGCGGGTATCGTTATTTTCTGACCTTCACAGATGATTTGAGCAGATATGAGTATGTCTACTTGATGAAACATAAGTTTGAAACATTTGAAAACTTCAAAGAATTTCAGAGTGAAGTGGAAAATCATCGTAACAAGAAAATAAAGTTTCTACGATCTGATCATGGAGGAGAATATTTGAGTTATGAGTTTGGTCTTCATTTGAAACAATGCGGAATAGTTTTGCAACTCACGCCACCTGGAACACCACAACGTAATGGTATGTCCGAACATCGTAACCGCACTTTATTAGATATGGTGCGATCTATGATGTCTCTTACTGATTTACTGCTGTCGTTTTGGGGTTATGCTTTAGAGACGGCTGCATTCACGTTAAATAGGGCACCATCGAAATCCGTTGAGATGACACCATATAAACCGTGGTTTGGCAAGAAATGCAAGTTGTCGTTTCTTAAAGTTTGGGGCTGCGATACTTATGTGAAAAAGCTTCAACCTGATAAGCTCGAACCCAAATCAGAGAAATGTGTCTTCATAGGATACCCAAAGGAGACTGTTGGGTACACCTTCTATCACAAAGCAAGATATTCATTGCTAAGAATGGATCCTTTATAGAGAAGGAATTTCTCTCGAAAGAAATGAGTGGGAGTGAGGGAGTCCTGGATTAGGGGGTGTCCGGATGGCTGGACTATACCTTCAGTCGGACTCCTGGACTATGAAGATACAAGATTGAAGACTTCGTCCCGTGTCCGGAAGGGACTTTCCTTGGTGTGGAAGGCAAGCTTGGCGATACGGATATGTAGATCTCCTACCATTGTAACCGACTTTGTGTAACCCTAACCCTCTCCGGTGTCTATATAAACCGGAGGGTTTTAGTCCGTAGGACAATGTACACATCAACAATCATACCATAGGCTAGCTTCTAGGGTTTAACCTCCTCGATCTCGTGGTAGATCTACTCTTGTACTACCCATATCATCAATATTAATCAAGCAGGACGTAGGGTTTTACCTCCATCGAGAGGGCCCGAACCTGGGTAAAACTTCGTGTCCCTTGTCTCCTGTTACCATCCGGCCTAGACGCACAGTTCGGGACCCCCTACCCGAGATCCGCCAGTTTTGACACCGACATTGGTGCTTTCATTGAGAGTTCCTCTGTGTCGTCGCCGTCAGGTTCGATGGCTCCAACGATCATTGATAGCGATGCAGTCCAGGGTGAGACCTTCCTCCCCGGACAGATCTTCGTCTTCGGCGGCTTCGCACTGCGGGCCAATTCGCTTGGCCGTCTGGAGCAGATCGAAAGCTACGCCCCTGGCCGTCAGGTCAGATTTGGAAGTTTTAACTACACGGCTGACATCCGCGGGGACTTGATCTTCGACGGATTCGAGCCACTGCCGAGCGCGCCGCACTGTCACGACGAGCATGATCTAGCTCTGCCGCCGAACAGTGCCCTGGAGGCCGCACCCGCATCGGCTCCGACTCTTAATTCGGAGCCAACTACGCCGATCGAGGATGGGCGGTTGGACGCCACCTCGGGGGCTGCGACCCCAACGACGATTGAGCCAAGCACCAGCCCCGTACTCTGCGAGACTCGTGACTCCAAGGAGCCGGACTCCTCTCCGGACTCCGAACCCTCCGTGCCCCTGCCGATCGAATCCGATTGGGCACCGATCATGGAGTTCACTGCCGCGGACATCTTTCAGCACTCGCCTTTCGGCGATATCCTGAAGTCACTGAAGTCTCTCTCTTTATCAGGAGAGCCCTGGCCGGACTACGGTCAGCAAGGTTGGGGTACGGACGATGAAGAAATTCAAATCCCACCCACCACCCACTTTGTAGCCACTGTCGACGACTTAACCGACATGCTCGACTTCGACTCCGAAGATATCGACGGTATGGACGCCGATGAAGGAGATGATGAAGAACCAGCGCCTACTAGGCCCTGGAAAGCCACCTCGTCATATGACATATACATGGTGGACACCCCAAAAGAGGGAGATGGCGATGGAACAGCGGAGGATGACCCCTCCAAGAAACAGCCTAAGCGCCGGCGTCAGCGGCGCCGCTCAAAATCCTGCCAAAACAAACAAGGTGATTCCAGCACGGGAGATAATAATACTCCGGAAAGCGCCGAAGAAAACCCCCTCCAGCAAGATTTAGCACAGGAGGATCGAGAAACCAACCCTCATGAGAGAGCGGCAGACAGAGAGGTCGAGGACGATAATTATATGCCTCCCTCCGAAGACGAGGCAAGCCTCGACGACGACGAATTCGTCGTGCCAGAGGATCCCGCCGAGCAAAAGCGTTTTCAACGCAGGCTTATGGCCACGGCAAGAAGCCTCAAGAAAAAACAGCAACAGCTTAGAGCTGATCAAGATTTACTAGTCGACAGATGGACTGAAGTCCTCGCGGCCGAAGAGCATAAACTCGAACGCCCCTCCAAGAGCTACCCAAAGCGCAGGTTGCTACCCCGATTAGAGGAGGAAGCACTTGATGCGGCCGACTGGCCACCTCGTGGTCGCGACAGAGAGGCCTCTCGGCCCTCCACTCAAGCCGCACCCCGTACCAAGGCACGGGAATATGCGCCGGACTTACGAGACATGTTGGAGGACAAGGCAAGGCAAACAAGATCGATCTACGGATCGCGTGGGCGCCCCACGGCTCGAGACGGTAACCGTCACGCCGGCCACAAATGCGGCGGGGCCGAACACAGTAGACAAGGCTCATTGGAGCTACGTCACGATATAGCCCAGTACAGAGGCGCCGCACACCCACTCTGCTTTACAAACGAAATAATGGATCATCAAATCCCCGAGGGTTTCAAACCCGTAAACATCGAATCATATGATGGCAGAACAGATCCTGTGGTATGGATCGAGGATTATCTCCTTCATATCCACATGGCCCGCGGCGATGATTTCCACACCATCAAATACCTCCCACTCAAGCTTAAAGGACCAGCTCGGCATTGGCTTAACATCTTGCCAACAGGATCAATCAGTTGTTGGGAGGACCTGGAAGCCGCATTCCTCGACAATTTCCAGGGCACTTATGTGCGACCCCCAGACACCGATGACCTAAGTCACGTAATTCAGCAGCCAGAGGAATCGGCCAGGCAATTCTGGACACGGTTCCTAACAAAGAAAAATCAAATAGTCGACCACCCGGACGCTGAGGCCCTAGCAGCCTTCAAACACAATATCCGTGACGAGTGGCTGGCGCGGCACCTTGGACAGGAAAAGCCAAAATCTATGGCAGCACTCACGACACTCATGACCCGCTTTTGCACGGGAGAAGACAGCTGGCTTGCTCATAGCAACAATATGACCAAGAACCCTGGTAATTCGGACACCAGGGACAGTAGTGGCAGGTCGCGTCACAACAAGCAGAAGCGCCACATTAACGGCGACAATGCTGAGGATACAGCAGTTAATGCCGGATTCAGAGGCTCTAAATCCGGTCAGCGGAAAAAGCCATTCAAAAGGAATCCTGGGGGCCCGTCCAGTTTGGATCGAATACTCGACTGCTCGTGCCAGATACATGGCACCCCCGAAAGGCCAGCCAATCACACCAACAGGGATTGTTGGGTGTTCAAGCAGGCAGGCAAGTTAAACGCCGAAAATGAAGACAAGGGGCTGCATAGCGATGACGACGAGGAGCCCCGGCCGCCAAACAATAGTGGACAGAAGGGTTTTCCCCCACAAGTGCGAACGGTGAACATGATATACGCAACCCACGTCCCCAAAAGGGAGCGGAAGTGCGCGTTAAGGGACGTATACGCGGTAGAGCCAGTCGCCCCAAAGTTCAACCCATGGTCCTCTTGCCCGATCACCTTTGATCGAAGGGACCATCCCACTAGCATCCGTCATGGCGGATTCGCCGCATTGGTTCTAGACCCAATTATTGATGGATTTCATCTCACTAGAGTCTTTATGGACGGCGGCAGCAGCCTAAACCTGCTTTACCAGGATACAGTGCGGAAAATGGGCATAAATCCCTCGAGGATTAAGCCCACCAAAACGACCTTTAAAGGCGTAATACCAGGTGTAGAGGCCAACTATACAGGCTCAGTCACACTTGAAGTGGTCTTCGGATCTCCGGATAATTTCCGAAGCGAGGAGTTAATCTTCGACATAGTCCCGTTTCGCAGTGGTTATCACGCACTGCTCGGGCGAACCGCATTCGCTAAGTTCAATGCGGTACCGCACTACGCATACCTTAAGCTCAAGATGCCAGGCCCTCGAGGAGTAATTACGGTCAATGGAAACGCCGAACGCTCCCTCCGAACGGAGGAGCACATGGCAGCCCTTGCAGCGGAAGTACAAAGCAGCCTCTCTAGGCAGTTCTCCAGTCCGGCCACTAAACGATCGGACACCGTCAAGCGCACCCGGAGTAACCTACAACAAGACCGCCTGGCACGATCCGAGCAGGCGTAGCAATGTGGCCCCAACCCCAACCCTCACAAAAAGGCAACGCCAGTACTTCGCGTACATAACTACGCTCTAGAGATACCATGGGCACAGGGGGAGGGGCACCATCACGGCACGCCCAAAACACGGCTTAAACCGTACCAGGGGCTGCCGATTTTTTAATTTTCTCTTACTTCCAGGACTTCATCCTTCGGAAGGCCTGTTCGGCAGTTCAATTGCCGCACAAACGATGCAAGAACCTGGGAAGCAGACAAGCCATGCCGCACTACGGAACTCCCAGGTGGTCTCTATCACGAGCAGTATACCCGTTCCGCATACTATTCCGCAGCTTGCCCCTGGAACGGACATGTTAACTAGTCCAAACTTCCACTTATCGCATTACTTGTATCGTTCTGCCTTGATTGCACACCTTTTTAATAAACAATGAATAGCTTTCGTCTACTTTTGCATTACCTTCTTTCTTTATATATGTTCCCTAACGACATGTTGCACCCGTACACGTTGGTACGGCCAAAATACGCCAGGGGCTTTAGTACCCCTCAATATGGTGTAAGAAGTCCGAACACTTTAACAAGTGCGGCACCCCGAACTTATAGCATTATATGCATCGGCTCCGAATCATGTCTTGGGTCAATAGTTGGGTTTGCCCGGCTCCTATGTTTTGGTGCCTTACGTTCCGCTATATCGGCTAAGGTAGCACTAGGAGAACCACTGCGATTGTGCCCCAGTTGAGCTGGGTCGAGCACCTCAGTGGAGAAAGCTAAAACTGACTGTCTTGATGAAGCAAGAGCTGGTCGCTGTTCGAGAGACTTTTTCGAGTCCCTAAAGACTTATGCCGCTTAGGGCGAGGAGCCGGCTCTGTCCGGCCAAGACGTGGATAGCGCCCCGAACTCGGTCTTCCGAATACCAGGGGCTTCACCGAAATTTAAAATTATAGAATTCTATGGCTAAGTGAGAGTGTTCATGCATTATAGTCCGATTGCCTTGTTCGTTGGGCTGAGCGCCTCCCTCGAAGGACCCAAACATGGGAAAAAGAGCGCTCAGGTTTATCCCCGAACACCCCAGCACTAGCGGCACGGGGGCAGAAGCTGACAACTCGCCGTCTCTCATAATTGATAAACAGCCGCACAGAAGGTAATATTTTAAATTCCAACAGCATTTCTTAGCGCATATAAACAAGTTTTCAGCGCACAGGACAAAACGAGCAAGTTTCACTCAAAAATTACATCCCTAGAACATTCATCCGCCACAAGGCAGGCACCCTTCAGAACATCCTTATAGTAATTCTCGGGCTTGCGATGCTCTTTCCCCGGCGGTGGCCCGTCCTTCACAAGCTTCTCAGCATCCAGCTTGCCCCAGTGCACCTTAGCACAGGCAAGGGCCCTACGGGCACCCTCAATGCAGACGGAGCGCTTGATGACTTCGAGCCTTGGACAGGCCTCCACCAGCCACCGCACCAGCCCGAAATAGCTCCCAGGCAGAGCCCCTCCAGGCCACAGTCGAACAATGAGGCCCTTCATGGCCTGTTTCGGCCGCCTTGTGGAGCTCGACCAGTTGCTTCAGCTGGTCGCTCAGGGGCACGGGGTGTCCGGACTCAGCGTACTGAGACCAGAACACCTTCTCCGTCGAGCTGCCCTCCTCGGCTCGATAGAATGCGGCGGCATCGGACACACTCCGGGGAAGATCTGTGAACGCTCCTGGAGAGCTTCGGATTCGGGTAAGTAACAAGTAACTCATGTTTATGTGTTTGCTTTGCATAAAGAATTCCTTACCCGCCGCTATCCTCTTCACCTCATCCAACTCCTGGAGGGTCTTCTGGGATTCGGCCTTGGCAGACGTGGCATTTTCAATAGCCACCGCGAGCTCAGACGCTCGCGTCTTTGAGTCAAGCTCCAAACTCTCATGTTTTTCCATGAGAGCCTGGAGCTCTTGCCGCACCTTGCCAACCTCGGCCTCACACTTCTCCCGCTCGGTGCGCTCCGTGGCCGCCCTCTTCTCGGCCTCGTCCGGCGCTTGCTTAAGGGTCGCCACCTCAGACGTGGCCCCTACAATAGCCATGATAATCCTGTCATTTTTGCAATTGCACCTTTTATATATATATATATATATATATTTAAACAAGGTATTTCTTACCTTCATTATCCTCGAGCTGCTTCTTGGCACGCTCGAGCTCTTGCTCGGACCGCTCGAGGTTCTGCTTTAGCGTGTCCACTTCCGCAGTCAGTGCGGCGGACGCAAGCAGGGAAGCCTGCATATGCATATTGACTCATTTTTGTTAGACTCCTGCGAATTCTATTTGATCCTCTATTCGGCTTTTCTCCCCGAACGCCAAACAGAGCATCAGGGGCTACTGTCTATGCGGTACTATTATTTACACATTCTTTACTTACCTCAAAGCCTGTCAAAAGGCTAGTACAAGCTTCAGTCAGTCCGCTCTTGGCGAACTGAACCTTCTGGACCACCGCACTCATAATGGCACGGTGCTCCTCGTCGATGGAGGCGCCTTGGAGCGCCTCCAACATATTGTCCGGCGCCTCCGGTTGGACGGGGGCCACCGGCACGGCGGACTTGCTCCTTTTGGAAGGAGGTCCCCCGCCAGACTCTGGAACCTCTGAAGGTTCCGGAGCGGTGTCCGGCCTAAAGCCGGACTTGGAGCCCCAGGGGGTTTCATCCCCTTTACTCCTGGAGTCCGGGAGGTCGCCTTGTGGCGCCTCCAGGGCCACCTCCTCCCGGCTTGGAACCTGTTGGGACAACACTTCGGTGTCGTCCGTAGGGCGGGGGGAGGAAGCCGTCGGAAGAGAGTTCACATCCGACGAGTCCAGTGAGCCGCTCGACGACGCATCGAGCCGGTCTTTGGGTGGGCTGCATAAACATATTCGACGTGAGGGAAAGTTGTGCAATAAACGAATACTATGAATTACTCTGGTATCCGGATACTTACGATTTCGCCAGGGGCTTGGCCCTGGGCGGCCACTCCTCTTCGCCGTCGTCGGCGTCGATGGAGTAGTCCGGAGGAAGGGTTCTCCCCTTCTTGGACCCTTCGGCCTCCCCCGTTGGGGCGGCCTTCCTTTTCTTCCCTTCCCCCGCTGGAGGGGGAGAGGACTCTTCTTCCTCCTTCTCGTCTTCGTGGGAGGAGTGCGTCTTGGATTCGTCGGATGATGAATCCGACACCTCCGGGCGTCGGGCACTCTTTCGAGGCCCCGTGGCCTTCTTCTTGACCTTCTTCTCCGGCACCACATAGGGTGCCAGAACCAACAGCCTCGCCAAGCGAGCGTCCGCTGGGCCTTCGGGCAAAGGAGCCGGACAGTTGATCTGTCCAGACTTTGCCTGCCAATCCTATCAAAGGTAAGGGAGCTTAAATCCCGCACAGAGTTAAACTATGAAAAACTAGTGCCCTGTAAAAGGTACAAAAAACTTACCGCGCTAGCGTGACGCTGCGCGCTGAATCCGCGATCCTCGGTAGCGGATGCGGGAGCCTCGGCACCCTTGAAAAGCACCTTCCAGGCATCTTCATACGTCGTGTCGAAGAGCCTGCTCAGAGTTCGGTGTTGCGCCTGATTGAACTCCCACAGATGGAAGGCCCGTTGTTGACACGGGAGGCTCAAGCGTATGAGCATAACCTGGACTATGTTGACGAGCCTGAGCTGCTTGTTCGCCAGGGATTGGATGCATGTTTGCAGTCCGGTCACCTCCTTTTTGCTGCCCCACGATAGGTCCGTCTCTTTCCAGGACGCGAGCCGCGTTGGGGGTCCGGACGGAACTCGGGGGCTGCGACCCACTTAGGGTCGCGCGGCTCGGTGATGGAAAACCACCCCGATTGCCACCCCTTCAGGGTCTCCACAAAGGAGCCCTCGAGCCATAGGACGTTGGCCATCTTGCCCACCATGGCGCCTCCGCACTCCACCTGGTTGCCGCGCAACACCTTCGGCTTGACATTGAAAGTCTTGAGCCATAGGCCGAAATGGGGGCGGATGCGGAGGAAAGCCTCGCACACGACAATAAACGCCGAGATGTTGAGGACAAAATTCGAGGCCAGATCATGGAAATCCAGGCCATAGTAGAACATGAGCCCCCGAACAAATGGATGGAGAGGGAAACCCAGTCCGCGGAGGAAATGGGGGAGGAACGCCACCCTCTCATGGGGCCTAGGGGTAGGGATGAGTTGCCCCTCTTCGGGAAGCTGGTGCGCAATGTCGTTGGACAAGTATCCGGCCTTCCTTAGTCTTTTGATGTGTCCCTCCATAACGGAGGAGACCATCCACTTGCCTCCCGCTCCGGACATGACTGGAGAAGGTTGAGGTGGGGAGTGCGGACTTGGGCGCTGGAGCTCGAGTGCGCGAAAATGGATAGGCAAAGGAGGAAGAAGGCGTAGGTGAAAAGGTGGATTCTTATCCCCTTATATGGGTGGATGCGACTATGCGTCCCCACCAGCCTGGTAAAACTCGCTTGTCTCCCAAGCGCCGTAATCAATGGCGCGGTTGGGTTACCCACGCCCGTATTGATGAGAATCCCGGAATAAGGGGACACGATCTCTGCTTTAACAAAACTTGACAAGGAAACCACCTCACATAACACACTGAGATGGGACAGTAAAACGGTTCGAATAAAAGCTTGGCCGCGGTGTGATGTCACACTACGGAATACGTCAGCAGATTAGATTTGTGTAAATATTATTCTCTCTATGGCAATATGTGGAAACTTATTTTGTAGAGCCGGACACTATCTTTGTGTTCAAAATCTTCTATGAAGTACTTGGAGGAGGAACCCGCCTTGCAATGCCGAAGACAATACGCGCGCCGGACTCGTCGTCATTGAAGCCTGGTTCAGGGGCTACTGAGGGAGTCCTGGATTAGGAGGTGTCCGGATGGCCGGACTATAGCTTCAGCCGGACTCCTGGACTATGAAGATACAAGATTGAAGACTTCGTCCCGTGTCCGGAAGGGACTTTCCTTGGCGTGGAAGGCAAGCTTGGCGATACGGATATCTAGATCTCCTACCATTGTAATCGACTTTGTGTAACCCTAACCCTCTCCATTGTCTATATAAACCGGAGGGTTTTAGTTCGTAGGATAACGTACACATCAACAATCATACCATAGGCTAGCTTCTAGGGTTTAGCCTCCTCGATCTCGTGGTAGATCTACTCTTGTACTACCCATATCATCAATATTAATCAAGCAGGACGTAGGGTTTTACCTCCATCGAGAGGGCCCGAACATGGGTAAAACTTCGTGTCCCTTGTCTCCTGTTACCATCTGGCCTAGACGCACAGTTCGGGACCCCCTACCCGAGATCCGCCGGTTTTGACACCGACAGGGAGAAAAGTAGAACCTGATGAGGTAACTGTACCTGCTCCCTTATTGAAAAGTAGTTCATCACAGAAATCAGTTCGAGTGATTCCTACACCAATTAGTGAGGAAGCTAATGATGATGATCATGAAACTTCCGATCAAATTACTACAGAACCTTGTAGGTCAACCAGAGTAAGATCCGCACTAGAGTGGTAGGTAATCCTATTCTGGAAGTCATGTTACTTGACCATGACGAACCTACAAACTATGAGGAAGCGATGATGAGCCTAGATTCCGCAAAATGGCTTGAGGCCATGAAATCTGAGATGGGATCCATGTATGAGAACAAAGTATGGACTTTGGTTGACTTGCCCGATGATCGACAAGTCATAGAGAATAAATGGATCTTCAAGAAGAAGACTGACGCAGACGGTAATATTACTGTCTACAAAGCTCGACTTGTTGCGAAAGGTTTTCGACAAGTTCAAGGAGTTGACTATGATGAGACCTTCTCACCCGTAGCGATGCTTAAGTCCGTCCGAATCATGTTAGCAATTGCCGCATTTTATGATTATAAAATTTGGCAAATGGATGTCAAAACTACATTCCTTAATGGATATCTTAAAGAAGAGTTGTATATGATGCAACCAGAAGGTTTTGTCGATCCAAAAGGTGCTAACAAAGTGTGTAAGCTCCAGCGATCCATTTATGGACTAGTGCAAGCATCTCGAAGTTGATATATACGCTTTGATAGTGTGATCAAAGCATATGGTTTTATACAGACTTTTGGAGAATCCTGTATTTACAAGAAAGCGAGTGGGGGCTCTGTAGCATTTCTGATATTATATGTGGATGACATATTGTTGATTGGAAATGATACTGAATTTCTGAATAGCATAAAAGGATACTTGAATAAGAATTTTTCAATGAAAGACCTCGGTGAAGCTGCTTATATATTGGGCATCAGGATCTATAGAGATAGATCAAGACGCCTAATTGGACTTTCACAAAGCACATACCTTGATAAAGTTTTGAAGAAGTTCAAAATGGATCAAGCAAAGAAAGTGTTCTTGCCTATTTTACAAGGTGTGAAGTTGAGTCAGACTCAATGCCCGACCACCGCAAAAGATAGAGAGAAAATGAAAGTCATTCCCTATGCCTCAGCCATAGGTTCTATCATGTATGCAATGCTGTGTACCAGACCTAATGTGTGCCTTGCTATTAGTTTAGCAGGGAGGTACCAAAGTAATCCAGGAGTGGATCACTGGACAACGGTCAAGAACATCCTGAAATACCTGAAAAGGACAAAGGATATGTTTCCCGTTTATGGAGGTGACAAAGAGCTCGTCGTAAACGGTTATGTCGATGCAAACTTTGACACTGATCCGGATGACTCTAAGTCACAAACCGGATATGTATTTTTATTGAATGGTGGAGCTATCAGTTGGTGCAGTTCTAAGCAAAGCGTCGTGGTAGGATCTATGTGTGAAGCGGAATACATAGCTGCTTCAGAAGCAGCAAATGAAGGAGTCTAGATGAAGGAGTTCATATCTGATCTAGCTGTCATGCCTAGTGCATCGGGTCCAATGAAAATCTTTTATGACAATACTGGTGCAATTGCCTTGGAAAAGGAATCCAGATTTCAAAAGAGAACCAAGCACATCAAAAGACGCCTCAATTCCATCCGCGATCAAGTCAAGGAAGGAGACATAGAGATTTGCAAGATACATATGGATCTGAATGTTGCAGACCCGTTGACTAAGCCTCTCTCACGAGCAAAACATGTTCAACACCAAGACTCCATGGGTGTTAGAATCATTACAATGTAATCTAGATTATTGACTCTACTGCAAGTGGGAGCCTGGAGGAAATATGCCCTAGAGGCAATAATAAAGTTGTTATTTATATTTCCTTATATCACGATAAATGTTTATTATTCATGCTAGAATTGTATTAACCAAAAACTTAGTACATGTGTGAAAACATAGACAAACGGAGTGTCACTAGTATGCCTCTACTTGACTAGCTCGTTAATCAAAGATGGTTAAGTTTCCTAACCATAGACATGAGTTGTCATTTGATAAACGGGATCACATCATTAGAGAATGATGTGATTGACATAACCCATCCGTTAGCTTAGCACTATGATCATTTAGTTTACCGCTATTGCTTTCTCCATAACTTATACATGTTCCTATGACTATGTGATTATGCAACTCTCGAATGCCGGAGGAACACTTAGTGTGCTATCAAATGTCACAACGTAACTGGGTGATTATAAAGATGCTCTACAGGTGTCTCCCATGGTGTTTGTTGAGTTGGCATAGATCGAGATTAGGATTTGTCACTCCAATTGTCGGAGAGGTATCTCTGGGCCCTCTCGGTAATGCACATCACTATAAGCCTTGCAAGCAATGTGACTAATGAGTTAGTTGCGAGATGTTGCATTATGGAACGAGTAAAGAGACTTGCCGGTAACGAGATTGAACTAGGTATGATGATACCGACGATCGAATCTCGGGCAAGTAACATACCGATGACAAAGGGAACGACGTATGTTGTTATGTAGTTTGACCGATAAATATCTTTGTAGAATATGTAGGAACCAATATGAGCATCCAGGTTCCGCTATTGGTTATTGACCGGAGATGAGTCCTGGTCATGTCTACATAGTTCTCAAACCCATAGAGTTCGCACGCTTAACGTTCGATGACGATCGGTATTAACGAGTTTATGTGTTTTGATGTACCGAAGGTAGTTTGGAGTCCCGGATGAGATCACGGACATGAAGAGGAGTCTCTAAATGGCTGAGACATAAAGATTGATATATTGGATGGCTATATTCGGACACCGGAATGGTTCCAAGGTGTATCAGGTATTTATCGGAGTGCCGAAAGAGTTATCGGAACCACCGCGCATGGGCCTTATTGGGCCTTAAGGGAGAGAGAGGGAGCAGCCAAGGGCTGGCCGCACCCCCACCCCCATGGGCCTAGTCCGAATTGGACTAGGGGGAGGGGCGGCGCCCCCTCCTTCCTTCTCCTTCCCCTCTCCTTCCTTCTTCTCCTAGTAAGACTAGGAAAAGGGAGGGTCCAACTCCTACTAGGAGTAGGATTGCCCCCCTTGGGCGCGCCCTATAGGGCCGGCCGGCCTCCCCCTTGCTCCTTTATATACAGGGGCAGGGGCACCCTAGAACACACAAGTTGACAATTGTTTTAGCCGTGTGCGGTGCCCCCTTCACAGAAACACACCTCGGTCATATTGTCGTAGTGCTTAGGTGAAGCCCTGCGTCGGTAACTTCATCATCACCGTCACCATGCCGTTGTGCTGGCGAAACTCTCCCTCGACCTCAGCTGGATCTAGAGTTTGAGGGACGTCACCGAGCTGAACGTGTGCAGATCACAGAGGTGTCGTGCGTTCGGTACTTGATCGGTTGGATCTCGAAGACATTCGACTACATCAACTACGTTATTTAACGCTTCCGCTTTTGGTCTACGAGGGTACATAGACACACTCTCCCCTCTCGTTGCTATGCATCTCCTAGATAGATCTTGCGTGATCATAGGAAATTTTTGAAATATTGTGTTCCCAACACACACTTCAATTCATTGTAGCATAATGCTCTTCTCGATGCATACAATTGATGTTCACACATAACCATTGAGGGATTATAACAGGAGAATGGACGGTAACAATAATTTAGTTTCATCAAACATGTCAACTAGGTTTCTCCCATGTCCTGAATAACTTTTTTTTGAATGGCCCAAATAACTAATTAAGCTACTGATATGTCTCCGTCGTATCTACTTTTCCAAACACTTTTGCCCTTGTTTTGGACTCTAACTTGTATGATTTGAATGGAACTAACCCGGACTGACGCTGTTTTTAGCAGAATTGCCATGGTGTTGTTTTATGTGCAGAAAACAAATATTCTCGGAATGACCTGAAACTCCACGGAACATCTTAGAAAAAATAATAAAAAATCCTCGCCAAAGATGAAGACCAGGGGGGCCACACCCTGTCCACGAGGGTGGGGGGCGCGCCCCCCTACCTCGTGGGCCCCCTGGATGCCCTCCGACACCAACTCCAACTCTATATATTTGCTTTCGGAGAGAAAAAAAAATCAAAGAGAAGAAATCATCGCGTTTTACGATACGGAGCCGCCGCCAAGCCCTAAAACCTCTCGGGAGGGCTGATCTGGAGTCCGTTCGGGGCTCCGGAGAGGGGGATTAGTCGCCGTCATCATCATCAACCATCCTCCATCACCAATTTCATGATGCTCACCGCCGTGCGTGAGTAATTCCATCATAGGCTTGTTGGACGGTGATGGGTTGGATGAGATTTATCATGCAATCGAGTTAGTTTTGTTAGGGTTTGATCCCTAGTATCCACTATGTTCTGAGATTGATGTTGCTATGAATTTGCTATGCTTAATGCTTGTCACTAGGGCCCGAGTGCCATGATTTCAGATCTGAACCTATTATGTTTTCATGAATATATGTGAGTTCTTGGTCCTATCTTGCAAGTCTATAGTCACCTACTCTGTGTTATGATCCGGCAACCCCGAAGTGACAATAATCGAGACCACTCCCAGTGATGACCATAGTTTGAGAAGTTCATGTATTCACTATGTGCTAATGCTTTGTTCCGGTTCTCTATTAAAAGGAGGCCTTAATATCCCTTAGTTTCCAATAGGACCCCGCTGCCACGGGAGGGTAGGACAAAAGATGTCATGCAAGTTCTTTTCCATAAGCACGTATGACTATATACGTACATTACATTGATGAATTGGAGCTAGTTCTGTGTCAACCTATGTTATGACTGTTACATGATGAACCGCATCCGGCATAATTATCCATCACTGATCCGGTGCCTACGAGTTTTCCATATACTGGTTCTCGCTTATTTACTTTTCCGCTGAAACTGTTACAATCACTACAAAACACCAAAAACATTACTTTTGCTGTCTTTACTTTTTGTTGCCGCTACCACCACTATCATATTACTTTGCTACTAAACACTTTTGCTGCAGATACTAAGTTTCCAGGTGTGGTTGAATTGACAACTCGACTGCTAATACTTGAGAATATTCTTTGGCTCCCCATGTGTCGAATCAATAAATTTGGGTTGAATACTCTACCCTCGAAAGCTGTTGTGATCCCCTATACTTGTGGGTTATCAAGACAAATTTCTGGCGCCGTTGCCGGGGAGCATAGCTCTATTCTTTGAGTCACTTGGGATTTATATCTGCTTATCACCATGAAGAACTTGAGAGATCCAAAAACCAAGATCTATTCCTCAACTACGAGGGGAGGTAAGGAACTGTCATCTAGCTCTGCACTTGATTCACCTTCTGTTATGGGTAAGTTTGCGACACCTACACCTGCTTCTGCTATTCGTTCTGATATGTCGCATGTTATTGATGATGCCACTTCTGCTATACATGATACTTATGATGAAACTACTTCTATGCCTGATACTACTATGCCCCTTGGTGAATTTCTTGATGAACAAATTGCTAGGGCTAGATAAAAATAAATTATTGAATCTGAATACGACGATGATATTAATGATGAAAATATGCCTGTTATCCCTGAGGGTTATCTTTTTGATATGGAATCTTCTGCCGCTATTTTAGCTTGCAGAGATAGATATGAGCTTAAGAGGTTATTAGTTAAATGGAACAAAGAATCACTTAGAGATAAAATGAAACCCGACCCTGCTTTTGCTACTTCACCTATTTGTGTTCCTGATAAGGATTATGAATTCTCTGTTGATCCTGATATAATTACTTTGGTGGGATCTGATCCGTTTTATGGCTATGAATCTGAAACTGTTGTGGCACATCTTACTAAGTTAAATGATATAGCTGCCTTGTTCACTAATGATGAGAGATCACGTTACTTTTATATACTCAAAATATTTCCGTTCTCATTAAAGGGTGATGCTAAGATATGGTTTAATTCTCTTGATCCTGGTTGTGTGCGTAGTCCCCAGGATATGATTTATTACTTCTCTGCTAAATATTTCCCTGCTCATAAGAAACAACCTGCTTTGAGGGAAATATACAACTTCGTGCAAATTAAAGAAGAGAGTCTCCCACAAGCTTGGGGGAGGCTTCTCAAGTTACTTAATGCTTTGCCTGATCATCCTCTTAAGAAACCTGAAATCCTTGATATCTTTTATAATGGACTAACCGATGCTTCCAGAGATTACCTGGATAGTTGTGCTGGTTCTCTTTTTAGGGAAAGAACACCGGATGAAGCTGAAATTCTATTGAATAATATGTTGACAAATGAAAATAATTGGGCACCTCCCGAGCCAGCTCCTGAGCCAACTCCTGCTCCAATTACTGAGCCTATTCTTAAACCAACTCCGAAGAAGAGAGGTGTTCTATTCCTCAGTCCCGAAGATATGCAAGAGGCAAAGAAATCTATGAAAGAAAAAGGTATTAAAGCTGAAGATGTTAAGAATTTACCTCCTATTAAAAAAATACATGGTCTTAATATACCGCCTGTTGAAGAAACATATGATCTCAATTCTTTATTTATTGAAGAACCTCCTGATCTCGATATCCCGACACAGGTAGTAAAGGTAAATTCTCTCTATAGGTATGATAAAGCTGAAGTCCCTCCTACTAAAATTGCTAGCCAATGCTTGGATGAGTTTGATAATTTTATGTTTAAGCAAGACGACTTCAATGCTTATTTTGGTAGACAATTAAAAGAAAATGCTTATATGATTAGACGCTTGGGTGATTATATGGCTAATATTAAAGGTGAACTTAAACTTGTTGGCAAACATGCTTCTATGGTTACCACTCAAGTAGAACAAGTACTTAAGGCTCAAAAAAAAGTTCTTGATGAAATGAATAGTAAGAAAAATGATTATGCTGTTAGAGTGGCTACTAGAACTGGTAGAATGACTCAGGAACCTTTGTATCCTGAAGGCCACCCTAAGAGAATCGAGCAAGATTCTCAGAGAAATAATATTGATGTTCCTAGTTCTTCTAAAAATAAGAAAAATAAAAATAATAGAACTGTGCAAACTTCTAGTGAACCTATTGCTGAACCACCTGATAATCCAAATAATATCTCTGTGTCTGATGCTGAAACACAATCTGGTAATGAACATGAACCTAATGAAAATATTAATGATGATGTTCATGATGATGCTCAACCTAGTAATGATAATGATGTAGAAATTGAACCTACTGTTGATCTTGATAACCCACAATCAAAGAATCGACATTATGATAAAAGAGACTTTGTTTCTAGGAAACATGGTAAAGAAAGGGAATCTTGGGTTCAGAAACCCATGCCTTTTCCTCCAAAACCATCCAAGAAAAAGGATGATGAGGATTTTGAGCGCTTTGCTGAAATGATTAGGCCTATCTTTTTGCGTATGCGATTAACTGATGTGCTCAAAACAAATCCTTATGCTAACTATATGAAGGATATCATTACTAATAAAAGAAAGATACCGAAAGCTGAGATTTCCACCATGCTTGCTAATTATACTTTTAAGAGTGGAATACCAAAGAAACTTGGAGATCCCGGAGTACCTACTATACCTTGCTCCATTAAAAGAAATTATATTAAAACTGCTTTATGTGATCTTGGAGCCGGTGTTAGTGTTATGCCTCTCTCTTTATATCGTAGACTTGACTTGAATAAGCTGACACCTACTGAAATATCTTTGCAAATGGCTGATAAATCAACTGCTATACCTGTCGGTATCTGTGAGGATGTGCCTGTTGTGGTTGCAAACGTTACTATTTTAACGGACTTTGTTATTCTTGATATTCCCGAGGATGATAGTATGTCTATTATTCTTGGAAGACCTTTTCTTAATACTGCAGGGGCTGTTATTGATTGCAACAAAGGCAATGTCACTTTTCATGTTAATGGTAATGAGCATACGGTACACTTCCCGAGGAAACAACCTCAAGTTCATAGTATCAACTCCATTGGAAAAATTCCATCGATTATAATTGGAGGTTTTGAATTTCCTCTTCCTACTGTCAAAAAGAAATATGATATACTTATTATTGGGGATGTGCATATCCCTGTTGAGGTAACTTAGTGTTATTCAAAATTTCTCCGGTTTCATGATTATCGGAATGAGTTTGTTAACAAGACTTGATCAACCTTGTTAGTGGATTCTTTTTGATGAGCATGAGATGGATGAAACTAGAAGCACAACCTTTTGTACCCTCTCTATATTTTCTGTTAATTAGTAGAAATAAAGTAAAAATAGTATTTTTCTGTCTGTTTCCTGACTTATCCGTGCAATATAAAAATATCCCGAAAATAAAAGTCCTCAGAATGCCATGCCAATTTAATATGATTTTTCGGGAATATTTGAGGATTTACTGTGCAAAAATTACCGCGGGAGGAGCTGCCACCTGGCCACGAGGGTGGTGGCCCCCCCCTAGGGCGCGCCCCCCTGCCTCGTGGGCCCACGGTGGCCCTCCTCCACTTATCCCAGCACCCATCTTCTTCCTCTGTCTCACACAAACCCAAAAAACCAACTCAAGCACGAGTTCCAGCCACTTTTGTTGTGATTTTCGATCTCCTTGCTCAAAGCACCTCTCGCAAAACTGCTTGGGGAGATTGTTCCTTGGTATGTGACTCCTCCATTGGTCCAATTAGTTTTTGTTCTAGTGCTTTATTCTTTGCAAATTTTTGCTGCTTAGGTGACCCTGTTCTTGAGCTTGCATGTCAAATTTATATGGTTAAAGGTAGTTTTGATGCATGATATAGGCCCTAGGCACTTGTAGGAGTAGTTGCTATCAATATTATTGAGTTTGGTTTACTTTTATTTTGAAGTTACTAAATTTTTTAGAATTTTTCAGAAAATGATGAGGAGATTATAGAGGGGCTCATCGAGCCAAAGCTCGAAGGAAAAGGCACCGAAGCCTAAGTATAATTTGCCGCGCACCGCGGAGATTCGGGCGTGTGAATGGCCTTCTGATGATTTCTTGAGAGCAGCCGGTATCTATGAAGATTTTCATGAATTGGCTCACAATGCAGGCATCACCGCTTTCCTCCACGACCAATGCGATCAGTATCTCTTACTCACAAATACCTTTGTGCAAAACTTTCATTTTCATTCTAGAAACTCACCACCTACGGTGGAGTTTCATTTATATGATGAGCATAAGGAGATGTCACTTTATGATTTTTGTCGGATTTGTTTAGTCCCTTTTGAGGGCAAGACAGAATAACCACATAGGAGAAACTATCACTATAGGAGAAACTAGGAAGGTTTCCGATGCACGAATCACTAGCATACATTTTCCTGTTTTACGTTACTTTGCATTATTTGCTAGTCGTTGTTTAATTGGACGCGGAAACTGTGGAAACCTTAGTATCCCTGATATAATTATTCTGCTCCACGATTTATACAGTGATAACACTTTTAGTATGGGCGGTATTATTGCTAGACGGTTAAGTATGAACCGTACCAAAGGCCCCATCTTTGGAGGCATCTATGCTACATGCCTAGCCGTACATTTTAACATACCTATTAGGCATGCTGAGAAGGAAGAAAAGGTGCTGCCCCGTGTTTATCTAGATCATAAAAGTATGGTGGCACATGATTTTATTGTTAAGAATAGGGCAGGAGAGCTTAAATATCAATTGTTCTTTAACAAACATCATCCTGAGACTATTATCCTGCCTGCTCCTTCTTTGTTTGATTTGACTGTAGGCACGTACCTTATTCCGTTGACGGCTATTCACGCCTACCGGAACCCTGCACCAGCCGAGGAGCTAGAACCGGAACCACAATTTGATCCTTCACGGCAGTCTAACTATCAGTGGGATCCGGAGATGATTGCCAGCCAGTGGCAATCGGAGCCTTCTTCTTCCTCATCACAGTACGACCCCAACAACTATTATTATGGATATCAGCCAGGTCAGCCATGGCCATAGACCAACTTAGGCCAAAAGCCTAAGCTTGGGGAGTACGTATTTCTCGCCGACATTACATTTATGTTCACACGCACTCGTTGCTAGATGTCGGTGCTCATACTCTTTCACTGTAATATCCATGCTAGTTTATTTTCTTTTTTCTGCTTTCTTCTTGTGTGTTTGTTAAACCTTAAGAAAAACCAAAAAAATAGTAGTAGTTTATTTTTCTGCCGTAGTAGTAATAATTAAAAAGAAAATCCAAAAATATTTCCCGTTCTTCTTTTGCTTGTTGGGAGCTTTCCCGTGTAAATAGTTTTATTTCTTTTCTTTTCTTTGGGGGTCAGTAGGAGAAGACCATAATTAAATTGTTGAAGTGGCTCTTATATGCATTATTGTTGATTTAACCAAGAGCCCATATTGCCTTGTCTTCTTTTGTTTATTGAATGCTCGCAGATTCCAGCTTAGTCCAATGCACGTGCACTCTTATTATTATTCACACCATTCGGTCATGCAAGTGAAAGGCAATTATGATGAACCGACTGAGATGAGAAAAACTGGTATGAACTCGACCTCTTTTGTTTTTGTAAATATGATGAGTCCCTCGTTTTTGATTCAGCTTATTATGAATAAACATGTTTGCAATGACAATTAGAGATCGTAGTTGCTTGTGTCATGCTTGATTAGCTATGAGTTATAATGATTTACCTTGTGTGACCAACATGTTATTGCGATGATTATGATGTGGTATGATGGGGTGGTATCCTCCTTTGAATGATTTAAGTGACTTGACTTGGCGCATGTTCACGCATGTAGTTGAAACAAAATCAACATAGCCTTCACGATATTTATGTTCATGGTGGATTATATCCTACTCATGCTTGCATCCAATGTTTATTAATTTTAATGCATGTACATGGCTGTTGTCGCTCTCTAGTTGGTCGCTTCCTAGTCTTTTGCTAGCCTTCACTTGTACTAAGCGGGAATACTGCTTGTGCATCCAATCCCTTAAACCCCAAAGTTATTCCAGATGAGTCCACCATACCTTCCTATATGCGGTATCTACCTGCCGTTCCAAGTAAATTTATATGTGCCAAACTCTAAACCTTCAAATAAACATTATGTTTTGTATGATCGAATAGCTCATGTATCAACCAAGGCTGTCCTTATCTTCCGTGTTAGGCGGGTTATTCTCAAGAGGAGTGGATTCCGCTCCTCACTCACGAGAAAATGGCTGGTCATCGGGATGCCCAGTCCCATGCTTTATGCAAACTAAATCAAAATTAATTGCAAACAAAACTCCCCCTGAGACCTAATGTATGTTGGAGGCACTCGTTGTTTCGAGCAAGCCATGGATTGATGCTTGTTGATGGAGGGGGAGTATAAACTTTACCATTCTGTTTGGGAACCGCCTATAATGTGTTTAGCATGGAAGATATCGCCATCTCTTAGTTGTTACATTGACAATGAAAGTATACCACTCAAAATACAATTTATCTCTATTTCAAAACTGAGCTCTGGCACCTCTACAAATCCCTGCTTCCCTCTGCGAAGGGCCTATCCATTTACTTTTATGTTGAGTCATCATCCTCTTATTAAAAAGTACTAGCTTGAGAGCACAACTGTCATTTGCATTCATCACTATTAATCTATGTTGGGTGTGACTATGATTGGATCTCTTTTACCATGAATTACAATGTCTAGTCAGTCCTTGATCTTTAAAGGTGCTCTGCATTTATGTTTTGCGGTCTCAGAAAGGGCTAGCGAGATACCATCTTGTTATATCATATTATGATTGTTTTGAAAAAGTGTTGTCATCCGAGATTTATTATTATGGCTTGCTAGTTGACCATGTTATTGATATGAGTAATTATGAGACCTGAGAATTATTGCAAATGTGGTTAGTTATGATCTATGCTGAAAACTTGAATGCTGGCTTGACATAGTTACAACAACAAGAGCAAACAGAGTTTGTAACAGTTTTTCTTTCTTTCTTTCAGTTTGTCAACTGAATTGCTTGAGGACAAGTAAGGGTTTAAACTTGGGGGAGTTGATACGTCTCCGTCGTATCTATTTTTCCAAACACTTTTGCCCTTGTTTTGGACTCTAACTTGTATGATTTGAATGGAACTAACCCGGACTGATGCTGTTTTCAGCAGAATTGCCATGGTGTTGTTTTATGTGTAGAAAACAAATATTCTCGGAATGACCTGAAACTCCACGGAACATCTTAAAAAAATAATAAAAAAAATCCTCGCCAAAGATGAAGACCAGGGGGCCCACACCCTGTCCACGAGGGTGGGGGGCGCGCCCCCCCTAGGGCGCGCCCCCTACCTCGTGGCCCCCCTGGATGCCCTCCGACGCCAATTCCAACTCTATATATTTGCTTTCGGAGAGAAAAAAAATCATGGAGAAGAAATCATCGCGTTTTACGATACGGAGCCGCCGCCAAGCCCTAAAACCTCTCGGGAGGGCTGATCTGGAGTCCGTTCGGGGCTCCGGAGAGGGGGATTCATCGCCGTCGTCATCATCAACCATCCTCCATCACCAATTTCATGATGCTCACCGCCGTGCGTGAGTAATTCCATCGTAGGCTTGCTGGACGGTGATGGGTTGGGTGAGATTTATCATGTAATCGAGTTAGTTTTGTTAGGGTTTGATCCCTAGTATCCACTATGTTCTGAGATTGATGTTGCTATGACTTTGCTATGCTTAATGCTTGTCACTAGGGCCCGAGTGCCATGATTTCAGATCTGAACCTATTATGTTTTCATGAATATATGTGAGTTCTTGATCCTATCTTGTAAGTCTATAATCACCTACTATGTGTTATGATCCGGCAACCCCGAAGTGACAATAATCGGGACCACCCCGGTGATGACCATAGTTTGAGGAGTTCATGTATTCACTATGTGCTAATGCTTTGTTCCAGTTCTCTATTAAAAGGAGACCTTAATATCCCTTAGTTTCCAATAGGACCCCGCTGCCACGGGAGGGTAGGACAAAAAATGTCATGCAAGTTCTTTTCCATAAGCACGTATGACTATATACGGAATACATGCCTACATTACATTGATGAATTGGAGCTAGTTCTGTGTCACCCTATGTTATGACTGTTACATGATGAACCGCATCCGGCATAATTATCCATCACTGATCCGGTGCCTACGAGTTTTCCATATACTGGTTCTCGCTTATTTACTTTTCCGCTGCTACTGTTACAATCACTACAAAACACCAAAAACATTACTTTTGCTGACTTTACTTTTTGTTGCCGCTACCACCACTATCATATTACTTTGCTACTAAACACTTTTGCTGTAGATACTAAGTTTTCAGGTGTGGTTGAATTGACAACTCAACTGCTAATACTTGAGAATATATTTTGGCTCCCCTTGTGTCGAATCAATAAATTTGGGTTGAATACTCTATTCTCGAAAGCTGTTGCGATCCCCTATACTTGTGGGTTATCAGCTACTCATAGATCACATGACATAGGCATGAGCATTAGCATAATGTTACTGTCTACGTCTTAAATTATATAATACCCCACTAATAAATCACACGACGCTAATCATCAATTAAAAAATAAACATCAGGACCTAGCTTTGACCATGGAGGGCGTCGAGGATGGATATGGAAATGGCGTTGTGGATGAAGATGATGCTCCTGTTGTCTTGGTGCTGGCAGAGAGTTCCTCCGGTGAAAACGACGAGGGAGGGAGTGATCCATTCTGCCCCTAAAACAAGGGTCAGCGAAAGTGGTGGATCTTTGACAATTTAGGAAAGTGGCCAAAAAACATGTTTTTTCGGACGTTGGGAGATATATGCTAAATATTTTTTTTGGCACATTATTTTTATAATACAATGGTGATACAATCAGATAACTATTTTTTATTGAAAAGCTTCCATGACAAAAGATCCACATTGTTTCCATGGGCATGACCAAAAAGTTCAAGATCGACCCCACTTCTACAATGCTCACCTTTTCTCAATCACTTCTCTTTTCGATAAGTTCTTAATTCACAACTTTCATTTTATTTATTATTTACTGGATATAGGAAGTGAGCACAAAGTAACATAATGATATAACAATACAGTCTAACCCTCTTCATGTGCATTGGCATTGCACACAAAAAGAAAGCGTTAACATAGAGGGAAGACCAATGCATGGTAAAAGTAGTTTTTTTTCCTTTTTCAATTTTAGTATTTTTGAGACATTGAGAGGGCTCTTATTCCTTCCTCTCTCGTAGTTATGGCAAGTAGCAGCAACAAACTTAACAGTATAAGTTTCATTAGAGTTCTTATGAGCACTAGCTAAATGCATATCACAAACATAATCCTTAATGTAAGCAAATTTCTCCTCTAAAGTATAGTTTCGAGAGCTAGAGAACAACATAGGATTACCATATGTGAGAGCAAGATTATCATTCATATTTTATCATCCATAATAGTAGCATAATAATCTTCAAGTAATTCACATATATGGTCACCATAAGGTTTGTTCCAATATTGATCATAGGCATCACAAAAAGAATGTTCATCCAAATAGCTTTGTTTGTCATCAGTATTATTTCCATCATCCTTAAGCCACTAATAATTGTTTCACATGGAGGGGAATTAATCATAGTGTGATCATTATCTATATGATTCATCTTTATGTACTCTCTTAAAAATTTCATGCAGAAGATCATGGCCCCCCTAGGCCTGGGCCCTAGGTCGTCGCCTCGTCGACCATACACCAGGGGCGGCCCTGCGAAGCATAACTGTGTGGTTACATCGAGAAATTTTTGCCTCTCGACTGCAACTCTATAAGCATCAAATAAAACTCCCTTTTCTGCATAAACACACATACAGAGAAAGATATAGTTGTCATTCAAAACTAGGCAAAAGAGGATTGTGATGATACTAGAACAATGCCCGTGCGTTGCAACGGAATATAAATATGTAAGTACGGTAGCTTGTGATTTACTTGTTAATAATAATGCGATTGTGTAAATAAATGTTCATCAAATTCTGACCGTGATTACCTTATATTTTGATTAAAAGTTTGGTAAGTAAACTAAACTGAAATTGGTTCAGAAGATAAGTAAATTAAGGTAATTGATTATCATATACATGAAAGGTTGGATGAATGGATGGTTGAAAGAAAGATGAAATGAGAACCCTTAAGTTTTTTTTAAGTAAGTAGAGATAGAGATAGAGATAGCACAAACCAAAAGGCTGAAAAAGAAGATTATTATTGAGAGAAACCAAAGGCGAGAGAGAAGGAAAAAACCGGGAGAAATCAGGGAAGCAAACCACCACACTCCCTCCCTCTCTTCTCCCCTTCCTCCATCCCTCCCTCCCACCTGACCAGCGACAGATCTGACCAGCCAAGCTCTCCCCCCCACCCCTGCGGTTGGCTCCGCTCCCCGGCCCTCCCAGATCCCGATCTCCCATGCCGCCGCCTCCCCTCCCCTAGCCCCCCGCGCAGCGATGGCCTCGCGCCCGCCCCTCCGCACCGCCTCCGCCTCCTCCTCGGCCTACTCCACCGACTCCCCCACCGCCGCCGCGGGGCCCCCGGGCGGCGCCCCGCAGTCCATCACCTCGCTCCTCAACAACCCGCTCCCCTCGGCCTCCGCGGGCTCCTACTGGCTCCCGTGGCCCCCGCCGGCCGCGCTCCCGGAGGCCCCGCCCCCGCCCTCCCACCCCTGCGAGGTCTCCCGCGCCGACTTCGCGCCCTACCTCGCCCGCGTCGCCGATCCCTTCGCGCGCTTCGCCGACGTCCGCCTCCACGCCACCGCCGAGCTCGCCCTCGCCGCCTCCGACGACGGCGCCCCGGCCGCCACCTCCCCGTCCTCGGGCCTCGCCGCCTGCCTCCGCGAGGTCCCCGCGCTCTTCTTCAAGGAGGACTTTGCGCTCGAGGAGGGGGCCACCTTCGAGGCCGCCTGCCCGCTCGCCGAGCCCGCCCTGCAGGAGCGCCTCGGCCAGCACCTGGACGTCGTCGAGGCGCACCTCGTCCAGGAGATCGCGCGCCGCTCCGAGTCCTTCTACGAGGCCCAGGGACGGCTCCGCGGCCTCGATGGGGAGATCGTCGCCGCCGTCGGGAGGATCCGGGAGCTCAGGGAGGTGGTCCGGGTGCTCACGGGCGACCTCGTCGGGGACGCCCAGCAGGTGCAGGAGCTCAATGCCACCCGAGGGAACCTCGTCGCCTTGCAGGAGAAGCTCACCATCATCCTCTATGTCAGTCAGGCGCTCGCAGCCCTCAAGCTGGTGAGTGGTCTTACCGAGCATTGCGTTTTGTTTGCTTGTGGATCAGCAATGTTGCTCCCAGAAATGGTCCGGACATGTACTGCACATTGTTTATTGATGTGGTGTATTACCATTTCTCTCATTGTTTCGTGAGTCGGTTGATAGTCAGGTTAGGTGCGAAGTATGCAAAGCCACAAAACGAACATTGCTCTGGGGGTTAGTGAACTGATTGATTAGCTGACAACCATCGCTGCGGATGGAACACCATGAATTGCTACGCTATATGCATGACTGTTTTTCATGGAATGACCTTGCATATTTTCCATATGCTACTGGTACGGTGGTACCTTGGAAGTCACAAGTGTTAAGTGCCAACTGTAGGTCGACATGGAGACATGCTGTCCATTCTCGAGTCGTTACACCAGAAAATGGATGATTGGGAAATGCAACCTAACGATGTCTTTGGATCCATCTTCTTGCCTTATTGGGGGCAATGGTCTTTATTTGATTGCAGAGAAATTATGACCGGTCTTTCTTTGAGAGGATATGAGTTCGTGTAAATGCCCCATAAGCACATACTACTGTTCTAATTTCTAAATAGTGGCTGCGTATGACATTCCTTGTCCAACTGCAAACACAACCACATTTTTCATATTTTGTTGCTAGTCCATAATTATCATTATTCTCTGCCAGATCAATGCTGTGCTATTTATGTTGTCCAATGATCTATTGTGTCTGATTTGACAGCCTGACCTGAACTGTTCATACTTAAGCAACAACTGGATTTTTGTTTTGCTTCTGTACTTTGAATCGTAGTAACATATTGCTTAAAGGTCCCTCCTGCCTTCAAATCTCCGCTGTGCGCTGGGTTTATAAGCTTGTTCTACATGTGCAGCTTGTGCTAGCGGCAGATTGTGCTGGTGCGCTTGATGTCATTGATGACTTGCAAAATCTCATAGTAAGTTACCTAAACATTACCTTCTACATGATCTGATGCCAGTGTTATTGTAACTTTCCTACGTAATGCCGTTACTCTTTGCCATCACACGCCACCTAGCAAATTTCCAATAAATGACTGCAATCAGCCGACATGTGCAGTATGTAACTTATGTTTATGGTACATAAATTCTTTCACCCAGGACACTGATGAACTTGCTGGGCTTTATTGCTTTCGACATATTCGTGATCAGTTGGGAACATCATTAGATTCAGTGAACAGGTATTTTCATACAAGCTAAACGTATGTCCTATCAATATGATGTGCTCTTATTTATAGGGGCAATACTTATCACAGGAATGACAGCTCTGATGTGAAAAATAAATACCTTTACATTGCTTAGAAATGCATTATGAATTCTGACGGAAAGCTTGAGACATAATCTCTATCAGTGTAGGTAGGCTGATTTATGAGATCAGGAACCATGTAGTGTTTTAACTTCAATTGCAATTTCATCTGAGTATCTGAAACAAAAGTGATACTGCAGTCATTTGTTGGTATCTTGTCGTAGCAGTATGATCTATCAGAATACACATCAATGCTACAAATACGCCAAAGTCACCCCTAGGTGGTCTGTCTAGGTGCAGCAAGGCAAAAGTACCCGAGGCTACGCCTTTGTGATGCAAGGTGCATGCCTGGTCAAACTGCGTGTTAACAAGATTAAGAGAGGGCATTGAATCCTAATGTGAAGGCCCTAAAGTCAAAATAAAGCCAATGTAATGCCCCAGTTTTCATCATTGACACCTGACTTCCTGTTGATTTACCGATGTAGCACCTCAAGTGTGCCTTGTGCCTAATACTGCCTTCGTAGCCATCCATATGATTGGCAATTGAATAGTTCTGGGCCATCGTTTTTCTTTGTCACATGTTTACTACATGAGCCAAAGCATTTTGTTGGCTTCTCAATATACTCATACATATGGATCCCAATAAGATACTTTAAGGGCGTGCTCGGAAGTCCTCCACGCTCCGCGCTCCACGAACTCTGTGCGAGAAATTAGGCTGAACGGTCTAAGCTTCCTGAGGTCAGCTTCGAGAAGCTGTACCGAGCCGTAGTGCAATTTGAACGAGTCAAAGGAGCTGGGTTTTCGCAGCTTCGTGGAATCCTCAGAAACGTGTAGTTCGCCTAATTACTTGTGATGCCACCGCCAAGTGATTTCCCGTACCGGTTCGTGCCCCCGTTTTCTTTTGTCGCGTGCAGTCCTCTCGATCGTTGGATTTGGCAACGTGAAGACATCGTGACGCTCACATCGTTCCTCCAAACTGGGCCAAGCCCAGTCTCTCTCCTCCTCTCGCCGAGAAGGCCTAAGGCCTCTTTTCCTTTTCAGTTAGATGGGCTTTAGACAATCCAAGCAGGCTGCCAGCCCGCCTAGCGTGGAGAGGAGCTGGCGCACGTACAGAACGGTGCTGTCTTCTCGCTAGAGTTGGAGCCCAGAGCGCAGCTGAGAAGCTGTGGAGTTGAACAACGCGGAGGACTTCAGAACACGCCCTAAGTGAAATACATTTGTTGATTCTTAATTTTTGTGCAAGCCAATGTCAAATGCAATGATTCTGTTCCAATGATACTCAAATGTCAACTAGGCTTTAGTCAGCATAATGTTTCAGTTGTTTTGGGCGATATTAAGGCCTAAATCAGTACATCCATTAAGTGGCATTTTAGTGAAAAATGTACCCTAGATCCACCTATATCCTTTAAATTTAGCTTCTATATTGTTTCATTGCTAATTGTACGTTATCGCCATCTAGAATATAAAGGTCAATTTTTTTTGTCATTAATCGGAAGCTACCTTAAAATCGTGTAATTTTATTTTCTTTATATTTGCCCCCTAGAATAGTAATGTTGTTTGCAGCCTTTTCTGTCCCATCAGCAACTTGCTGTTTAACTTATTATTCATTCTTGTAGCATTCTTTCAGCAGAGTTTGTACGGGCTGCTGTTCCTGATGGAAAAACTGTTGATGCGATGGTTTTATCAACTGTGAAAAGGAAGACTTCTACTCCCCTCAATGGGACCGAGCATGAAGTATGTGCGCTTTCTGTTTTGCAATTCTCCATCTCATAATTGGCCTGTCTTTACCTGATTTTAACGCAATGTGTTCATGCTGAGTTTTTTGTGTACCTTCCATGCCAACTTTAAATAATATTAATTAGTTAACTGAAACTGAATGAGCATGACTAATGAAGTGTGACTGAGAGATCTAGAGAGGCTAAGAACTGGTAGGGAGTGAATACCTATCATTCACGCTGAGTTAGTGGTACCTGCAGCGCCTGTTTCCACTTGCAACCATTGGCTCTGTAAATGAATCAATGCCAAGAAGGCAAGGACATTGCTATTTTTGATTTCTTTGTAGCCTCATCACATTATTACATTATTATTTCTGTCATTGTATCGTTGTTTTGGGAAACTTTTGTGTTGTGGAGTCGCATCCATGATCCATATAGCGTACCCAAGCAATGTAGTTTCTTTTTTTCAAGAAAACGCAGAGGACGGAAAAGAAAGAGTTTGGTTACAATCCTCCTAAGAGGCCAAGTTCAAAACAGCAATATAGTTTCTTGATGACTAAAATAATTTTACCAAAATTTCTGTTTGATGTATGTCGAGTGTCAACATAGGATCCTCACGTCACAAAACGATTTGGCCAGGCGACCGATCGAAGGGCAGTAGATGATTGCCGCTGGAGTCTGCCTCATTCTACTTTTGGTTTTCTTGCTGCATTAGAGCTGGCTTTTAGACTGCGTGATGATCCTTTTGGACTACTGCTGTTTGGTTTGTAATAGGACTAGTTGTTGCTAGCTGGTGCTGCCAGTTTTTCGCCCCATGGCATCCGTTTCGACAGCGGACGGATGCAGTGTGTTTCCTGGCAGTGCTTGAACTCGCTGTACCTCTTTCCACTCTCCCTGACAATGTTTCTGGAACTGTTGTATTTCCGTTCATTTGCAATGAAAGGGGTTTCCCGGTTCAAAAAAAAAAAGGATCCTCACGTCACAAAACGTGATCCTGAAATAATTACAGTTTTCAGATCATAAACTATGTTACCACACTGTTACCATATATACCACGACTGTGGTCCAATCAGTTCTTGCTCTTCTCCAATTTGCCGAAAGGTGAAATACTAATTTGTTTTTTTCAACAATTGTTTGATGTGACTCCTTTGGTTTAGATTATGGTTTCATTTTTAAGCTACACTGTTGTTGTTCTAGTAAAATGTTTTCAGCTCTGTTCCTTCTATTGACCGACATTCATCATCTCAATGCAGGTAAACGTTGATGAGGAGGATGGCTTCATCCTCAGAGATCGTCTTCTCCCCCTCATTATTTGCCTGCTGAGAACGGTTAGTTCTGTCAGATATTTCCATTAAGTTGATATATTCAAATGGAGGGTGGATGTGCAGAAAAATAGGGTGTCCTGTGGCTGCTTTTCTATTCAATATTACAGGGCTTTAGTGTAACAGTGTAACTGTGTAAGACGACATATAGATTTAGTTCCAGAGAAGCACTTATTCACATTTGTATGCGCTATTTAGCCACACAATGAGCACAATAATATTTGTGATTATTCAATAAGTTTCTCACTCATATAAGCTGGGTTTATGGGGCCTTATAAGAGACTACCCTCACTAACAGGGCACTTGTAAATAAAATGCCCTCTAAAATATCATGCATACAGAAAACCAAGTTCAGTATTTTTTTTGAAAGGTCAATCACCTATGAGCTTAAAAAGCTAAGTGGTGGAAGGATCATGCTTATTTATTTCTGGATATTTGGTATATTCAGTGAGTCATTAGTCTGGGATACAGAATAATAAGGTTCACATTTATATCTCGCAGGACAAAGTTCCCGCAGTGCTCAGAATGTACCGGGATACCCTTATTACTGTTATGAAAGCTTCAATCAAATCCACAGTTGCAGAGATGCTTCCAGTATTGATTTCCAAACCAATAGATTCTGATTCAGTAACTGGAGACAGAGCTGCCGATTCTGATGGTCTTACTTTTTTTCTTAATTCAATATCTGTCTTCATAGCTTGCTACTATGCATGCTAACTTCCTACTTGTTTTGAACTGCAATTGTGCAGCTGGAGGCCAGTCTTTAGCAAATAAACTGCGTAGTCTATCATCTGAAGGTTTTGTTCAGCTTTTATCGGCTATTTTTAGTATAGTTCAGGTAAATTAGTTTCTCAATACAGTATCATTTTGTTTTCCTTTAAATGAAGATGGTCTACCAAATTAAATCTTTATGTGTACCTCCTTTCCAGGTACATCTCCAGCAAGCAGCTGAAGTTAAAAAAATAGTTCAGTGGATCATGCGGAACCTTGATGGGAACATAAGTCCTGATGACACAAATCCTGTCGTACAACACGGTGGCTCAGTTGATCTTTCCCAAGAGAAAGACTATGATGTTACTTCACGGGTCTCTAATACTGTTACACGCACTCCTACTAAGCTTCCGTTGTTTCAAGGAAAGACAAATGATATGTCCAGTATAAATTCAATAAAAAATATTCGGTAAGTTAAGTTATAATTTGCTCTTTGTTCTGTAAAAACCAATTTAATTGCTGGTATCATGGTGATACTGTGGTCAGTTTTGGCAAATATAGTATTTCATTGCTTGCAAACCTTTATATGTGATGATGCAAACACAGATTTGCTTGAGCACTTGCATTTTCTGCAGAGCTGACGTGTTGAGAGAAAGCACAGAAGCAGTGTTTGCTGCATGTGATGCTGCACATGGACGATGGGCTAAGCTGCTAGGTGTTCGTGCTGCTCTACATCCCAAGTTAAGGCTTCAGGAGTTCCTGATCATCTATAATATAACAGAAGAATTTATAGCTGCTACAGAAAAGGTTATTATTTTCTCTGTTTAAATTATATGCACATATATCGATGTTAATTGCGTAAAAGCAAGTTATGATATTATTTTCACCTCTTGTCCCCATAGGTTGGAGGCAGGTTAGGTTACAACATTCGCGGAATTCTACAGCAACAGTCAAAGCAATTTGTTGAGTATCAGCATAGTGTTCGGGTGAGTTATGTATTACTTTGCTGAAGTTTACGAAAGCTAGATTTACAGTTTTACAATCAGATAATGGAACAAAGTCAGAAGCTTGTTTTAAATTTTGTTAGTACGAGCAACAGCTTATAGGATAATTACAACACCATTGTGCCTGAAACATGAATTGGTAATGGTGCTATTTCTGAAGTATAAAGCCTTCAGCCTTCTCGCTCAGTTATAGCCTATGGATGTACAATAGCTTGTATACAATGCGGTTCCTTTCTAGTTCTGTTTTGCAAACAATATTACCAATAGTATTGGCATTCACCATCATCAAATAACTTCAGGTTGAAATGATAGTGGAACTGAGGACACAAAGGCCTAAGCTGCTCGTCAAAATTATTTGAATTATCTTAAAAAATTATAACACTACGGTTTATTAAAAAATTGATATAGATTTTGGATTGATACCAATCTTATTTTATAGTTGATGCATGATTTATAGTTTTTTGTGCTCTGAACGTTTAATATTCCTTTGAAGATGGCAAAAATTAAGGCAGTTCTTGACCAAGAGACGTGGATCGCTGTTGATGTTCCTGAAGAGTTCCAAGCGATTGTTCTGTCACTGTCATCAACTGACTTTCCTGTTAATGGCATGGAGATGCCTAGCAATGATAACAACTCAAAGCTCAGTGAGGATGGGGTTTCAACAAGTCAAGAATCAGCACATTCAACTGAAAATAATGTTGAAAATAGCAATGGAACATCTACGACAAGCAATGAAAACAAGGTTGAATCCACTTCTCAGACTGAAAATAGTGTTGCTGGCCATGTTAGGCCAGTCTCGCAAACCATTGTGCTTGGAGGTGTTGGCTATCATATGGTGAACTGGTTAGTCATCTAAAATTTTCATTTAATTCTTCAAAACAAGTTACTGTTTCTTCTTTCTAAAACTTGCCATGTTGAGGACAAATTAGATCAGTTGCCACACTTTACTAACCCAGAAGTGTGGCAAAGAATTCATCCAGTAGCAGTTCCTGTATTCATCTGCTATTCTTCTATAGTGATATATGCTGTCTTTTTTCTGTTTCTTTTGTCATCTTATGTACTCATTTAATCATCTGTGTTTCTGTGAGATGTATCCTTGCCTTTTCTCAATAACGCTTCAATTTTTGTTTGGCAGCGGTTTGATATTGTTGAAAATGCTATCAGAATATGTTGACATCAGTAAATGTTTGCCATCGTTATCTTTTGAGGTGGTCCAACGTGTTGTTGAGATATTAAAGCATTTCAATACCAGGACTTGCCAACTGGTTCTTGGCGCAGGTGCCATGCAGGTATCATTGTTTACCATTGGTAACAATAATTCCTCATTGTTTAAATATGTAAACACAGCTCGTAATTTGCTATTAGCATTTTCTCATAATTTACCATTTAATGCGGATTGTTTTAATAAATCTTTGAATAAATATATGTCTCTGCTGAGAACCACCTCTTGGTGTGGTGGTGGAGCTGTGGGGGCATGACTCCACCCACCAGGGTTATAATTCTGGTGCTCACATGTATGCTGTATCTGTATGGGTCTCCTGTACACTCTTTCTATTAAAAAAGTAGATGTCTGCTAAATGAACTTGCTATCAATTTATCATTGTTCATCATCGTATAGGACACTATTTGCACAATAGTGTTTTAGTTATATGGAAACACAACAATTTTTAAGAAAAGACGAAAATCTTCTCTGTTTTTTTTGAACAATAGTACTTCAATGCACCAGTAGTTTCCTCAAATCTTAATCAAGCTAAATAGCTATTTAATGTAGGCATGTGCTGCCACACTTCTTTTTTTATATATCAAGAAGTCTGGACTGCTTGGTTTATTTTCCTTTGGTTCCTTTTCAGGTATCTGGTCTGAAATCAATTACTTCTAAGCATTTAGCTTTAGCAAGTCAAATTATCAGTTTCATACATTCTTTGATTCCAGGTAAGCATTTTTCCCTACCTTCTGTCTTTTTGCTGCACTGTTATTTATTGTATCCATACTTTCTGTTAATTTTGCCAAAACATAAAGTTCTGAAGGCTGACTATCCTGTCACTTCAAGTGATTGTGGGTTGCATTATCTTATCTTATTATATGTTTTTAGTTGATTATTTTTGTGTCTTGATTTGTTGGTGGGATGAAGGTTTGGAAAACTGGAAACCAGGATCCTTAAAAGATATCTACAGAAATATAAACTGAAGCGCTTTTGTCTCTCCCTAGAACTGTTGGTATTTGAGTAGCTATATGATGTAGAAGGGTAGGGAACAACACAAACTAAGTAGAAGCAATAGCTAGTTTCCAGCTTAGGGACCAGTACCAGGTGTGCTGTTCCCCTTTGTTTATCTAGAGCCTGTTTCATGTACTCTAGTAACTTTCATGTTATGGTGATAGCCAGATAGGCAATAGATTTATTTCACTACAAGTAAACTGCCTTACAGCCAACCAGAACTAACATTGCATTTAATTAATAAATTCACCAAATATGCAACATATATCCCAAGAGCCATCCTGTTCTTGCTGCACCCAATATTTACGTAGGGAAAAGAAAATGCAAATGGCCATGTTGAATCAATTTTTTCAGGATGAACTATTTGGGAATCCTTGAAGTATCTGTGATTTTGATCACTGCTTGGCCAAACCTTTTTTTTTGAAATTGCAGATATTCGTCGAGTACTTTTCCTGAAAATACCGGAAGTACGCAAACATCTGTTGATGTCTGAACTGGATAGAGTTACTCAGGTATGATTTCTATTTTATTTATTTGACATTTCATGGGTTAGGGTAACTCTTGACTGGCACCAACCTGTTTTATGTGCTTGCATGAATTTCATTTCTTACAAGTTTCTCGGAAATGACAGGACTATAAGGTTCATCGAGATGAAATTCACACCAAGCTAGTCCAGATAATGAGAGAGAGATTGCTAGCAAATCTTAGAAAATTACCGCAAATCGTGGAAAGTTGGAATGGACCAGATGATAATGATTCGCAGCCAAGTCTATTCGCCAAAGCTGTTACAAAGGTAGTTATGGTTTAGCACATTACTCCTTCCGTTTCTTTTTACTCCGCATATAAGATTTGTCTGAAGTCAAACTTTGTTTGACCAAATTTATATTTAAAAATATCAACATCTACAATATTAGAGTTATATAATACGAACATGAATTCCATGATGTATCTAACAATATTGATTTGGTATTGTGAATGTTGATATATTTTCCTATAAACATGCTCAAACACCTGAACTTAAGAGAAATCATGTATGCGAAGTAAAAAGAAATGGAGGGAGTATCAATGGGAATCACTCTGTTACTATCTCTGTTCCTAAATGTTAAGACATTTGAACTGCAAAAACGTCTTACATTTAGGAACAGAGGGTGTATCATTTTATTATGATTTGTACCTACACTCATTGTTATTGTTCAATGGAAATGCAAATTCATCTATTGCTACTTGGAAACAACATCTTAACTCATTTATTGACCCCCATTTACTGTCCTTTATTCTCCTGGAATCTTGTTCAGGTGTTTTCACTTATTTATGTTATTTGAATTCTGACTCAGTCTTTCCTTTCAGTTTAGTTAATTGTTGCTGAAGTTTTTGTACATAAACATTTTGCAGGAAGTCACTTACTTGCATCGCATCCTTTCTCAAATACTGCTTGAGGTAGATCTGCAAGCGATATTCAGGTAAAGAAGTATCCTGTGTATCTTTAGAATCTTTGGACCATATCTTTTTTTTTTCTAGAATGGTGAGGTTATCAGCTTCGGCTCTTATTCAGTGTATGTAGCTGGTTAACTTATTCATGATATGTAGAAAACCCTCAGTGGAACACCAAACCTACATCACTTTAAAACAATTGGAGCACTGAAGTTTTGAAAACAATCTGTAAGGTGTTACTGTTCTCTAAGATGAAGCTCGGTTCATTGGGGTAGCAACCATACGATGGCCATTCAGCATAGCTGAAGGCTAGAGATCATAGGGGAAGTTGCTTAACTGAGCATGATGATAGCGCCTCCTTATTTGTAAGGAGTTCCTAACATATTAGGCCTAGAGATAAACCAATTAAAGCCATCTAAACATAAGTCAAACTATTTGTCTCTAACTAAATAATTTTAATGATTTACCCCCTGGGTAATGCAACTTTGGCAAACCGAGTTAAAAACAGCATCTGGTGGTAGTGACGCTGCTCAAGCTGAAGTAACCACGTGAACAATACTCTAATGGGCTTCATGTAATGCAAGTAGCACCATTATTTGTAATTTTGTTTTTTATGTTCAATATTGATTTTGCTGGAAATATTATCCATAGCATGACAATTCGTTATTATTTGTTTCCTTGCAAGATCTTATTGACTCTTAATTTCGTTTGACCCTTCTATGCAATGCAGGCAAGTAGTCCAGATATTCCATTCCCATATTACAGAAGCATTTTCAAAGTTGGAAGTCAGTAGTCCTCAGGCAAAGAATAGGTACAGTACCAATAAATCGTACTGCCATTTTTCCCCACATGCAAAAAAAAAGAAGAATCGATTAATTTTCCGTATGTGTTGTATGTATTCTATACATATACTTTTTTAACACTGCTGTTTTAATGATTGATTGAACCCAGATTATGTCGAGATGTTCAACATATTCTTGTATGTATTCGAAAGTTGCCTGCTCAGAACTTCAGCTCAGAACCTGTTCGAAATTATGGTCTTCTTGACAAGTTCTTGGCTGAGAAGTTCGGGACAAAAGTTGACGAGTGATTGACATGTACATTAGGAACTGACTCCTGTCTGCAAATGTTCAGTGGTGGTACATATGGTAAATGTGAAGTTATGAAAGACACCACTGTTGGCATAAAATCCTATGCAGGTATAATTTGGATTCATACCTTTGTGACTTGTTTGCTTTCTCACGTCCAATGAAAAGTCAATCCTGGTTTGTCTCTCACGGCCTTCCGGAGCAACTTATGTAGATTGGTCTTCCCTAAGAGATATTTGAGTTGTACGCAAGTCTGATCCTTTATCTTATATTACCTCCGTCCCAAAATTCTTGTCTTAGATTTGTCTACATATGGATGTATCTAACACGTGTATTTGACAACTAAATGTCCTGACAACTAATTTGCAATGCTGCAACGATGCAGGTATTGCTGCGGAGGGTATCGGAAACAGAGCGCTCTTGATGGCAATGAATTACCATGTCAATACATCCAATAGCGCTTTGTGGGATCACATGCCAATGGTTTTCCACATCTGACCTGAGCCGAAATTTTTGCACCGTACTTCCGCCATGTTAGGCCGCGTTTCATCTTTTGCTTGTTATGATAGTATTTCAACCCTTTTTGTGGGAAAAGCTGATATTGGTTAGATGTTGGGTATAGAAGAGCCATAGAGGGAACCTAACAACGACATTTTTGGCAGCACGGCCCATTCTTTGCATATTGCCCTGCTGTTTGGTGCAGTGTGTTATTAATTGGATATTGTGTCATTGATGCAGCCGAGTGTATCTTGTTCCTGTAAGGTTTGTATAACTATTCTTGTCAGTGCAATAATAAGTAATTGTGAAATGTTTAGTACATGCAGATATTCATACTATACATGGTTATTTTACAGGAATTTGGGGGCTTAGTCGTGCCCATTTTTTATTTATTATTGGTTGTACATGTTGTAGAACTCTTGAGTTATTTTTTTTTCTGAAAGCCTGAAAGATTATTAAACATGGCGATCTTTTTATCTGGGTGGAAATTTGAAATTTGTGGTAAAAATATTTGGCAGAATAAATTAACGGGTTTGAAATTTATGAAAGCAACAGAATTCGTGAGCAAAAACCATGGTCTGTGCTAATTGGTTTTGTTTTAATATTAAAATATTTTATCAGAAGATTACCGAGGTTTGTATTAAGTTGGGATGTGTTTGCCGTGTTTCAAAAGGAATCGGACAATTCTTCACTTTTGGAGTGAATAATTTATGCGATCCAAATTGTACAGAATCTAAATGTCTTCTTTTTAATGATTATCACAACAAAGATTATTTTGTGGGTGATTTATCACAACAAAGTTGAATAGAAGTCCTGTTCAAGCAAATAATAATGAGAAAACAAAGTCCAAACACTATCCAATGGGTCTACTCCATTCGGATCATTTTCCTACTCAACAGAAAAAAAACCAGTGCATTTTGTTGGGACGTGTATTAAGTTGGGACCTGACTCAAAGGAATCGGGTAATTCCTCACTTTGGGTGTGTGAATAATTTACACCATCCAAAGTGTACCAAATCTAACTGTCTTTTCTTTTTGATGATTTTATCACAACAAATTTGAACATGAATACAAATCCAATTTCAAACAGTAACAATAAGGAAATCAAAGTCCAAACACTATCCCAAGTGTACTCACGGCTCCAATCCATTTGGGCCATTTTCCTTCGGCTCAGCAAATAAAATCACCAGCGCCTATTTTTCAGAATCAGAACAAAAACAACAGAAAAAATGGTTCTCCTCGTCCTATCCACCCTCCCACGGGCACCCTACGGAGCAGCCGCGTCCACATCGTCGCCGACGCCGTTATCCATTCACCCGCGGCCAAGGCGGCATCCTCTCGCCGTCGCGCGCTGCTCCGCTCGTCTGACTCCGCCGCCCACCGCCGCAGCCACCGGCAGGGAGGCCGCTGCTTCTTGGGCCGGCAAGCTAGCCGGCGCCGTGCCATGGAAGGCCGCCGTCTCCGGCGCGCTCGCGCTCACCTTATCCTTCTCCTGCTGTAAGCCATCAGTCTCATTCTTCATCTTCCTTCCATCGAAGCAGTTGCCAGGAGCTGCTCGCTGTTAACTGGAGGTCTAGAACAGTTCCACGTTTAGGTTTTCTGATGCCCTTATCTAATAACGAAATGATGCGCGACTCGTTGGTGAATCAACAAATCTTTCATCTGAATTTTGTTGGTGTGCTGCATGGTAACGCTATGCGAATCAATGCACCATCAACACGAGACCGAAGCTCGAGTCTGAACCCGAAAGGCGAAGCTCAGTTCAGTTCATTCAGAGTGTGCAGCGTGTTTGGACGCTCTTTATCCATAGTCCATGTTACCAGAAAGAGCGATTCTCACCGCCGGTGCCTGCTGTACAGAAATTATCCATTTTCTATTTCAGCAATTGTCCCCCCTGTGTTGTAGCAGTAGCGCCAGCGGCAGAGGCAGAGGCGGCAGATGAGCTGCATCCACGCGGAACTGAAAATCTTTTGCATCCTCGATCGTGGTTGTGCAACGGAGAAAAAACAAATCTAATCTCTTGGTGAAGTGGTGAAAATTGTGTGCTGTGGCATAAATAGAAGATGTGTTGTTGTTTTGGAGTGGCATTTTGCAAGTTTGTTTTCCCCATTACCATATTTTCGTTGGCACACTTGAATGAAAAAGGATCATATGTGTGCTTTCTTAGTGGAAACTTCCCCTTGATGCTACGTGCTTGCAGTTGTTGGTTTGGCCAATGCCAAGGCTGGGGTCAACAAACCTGAGTTGCTCCCCAAGGAGTTCACCACCGTCATTGACGTCGCCGGTTTTCTCTCTTCAGGCCAGGTAAATTCAGACCTTAGATCTTGTACTATGAGCTGTCCGATGATTCACAACTACTGGCAAATTTGGTGTCCGCGAGAAACAGAGTGACGCTAAAAGCAAATTTGCAAATTCCCTTGTGCCTAATTTTCTTTAACATGTCGTATTGACTTCCATAAGGGTGCAACTACAAATAGTTCTTATCTTCAGAGGGTGGTCTTAGTCTCTCCACCTTTTACTTTTGGTGTTGATAATTGGAGTACATATGTTTTTTTCTTTTGACAGAAAGACTGTAAGGGAACCCCCTACAGTATAATTGGTGCAACGAACCCAAATTGCAATTACCATGCCTTGAACCTGAGTGGGTGGGAAGGCATCAGCCCCTTCCCACCACTAGGCTATGCCTTAGTCTGCTTGGAGTACATATGTTAGATAGCTGCTGACTATTTTGATTTGTTCTTAGGAAAATCGTTTGCGCCAAGAGATTGAAGACCTAGAGAAGGACACTGGGTATAAGTTGAGAGTTCTCGCACAAAATTATCCGGATACACCAGGTGATTTTTGCTTTTTCTTTTTCACATTTGTATGAGTCGCATTGTGTTTTCTTTTATTATTTTTCTTCAGTTCATGTGCATAAATACATGCAAGGATGGTATGTCTGGTCAAATATTGCTGACGATGAATATCGCTATAGCTAGTAAAAACTTCCTGACTGGCCACATAAAAAAGATACATATTATCTTGTTGAAATTATTTCCAGTACGCAATTGTTTTCAGTTTTGTCACATACTGTCAGAAATTTAATTGTTAAAATCATTATAGAAATCGCACACTTATTAGATATATTGCTGATCCTAAGATAGCACCTTTTGACCATGTGGAATACAAGTCTGGCCCACGAGGGCAGCTGCGTATGTATTCAATTGGATCGGGAATGCTGAGTCCTGAGTTTGCTGGACTAATGCAGATTAATTTGTGAATCTATGCTGATTCTTTTTACTCGACAATCTGTATATATTTTTTGATTAATGCACATAAACCTCGTGTAATATGGAGTGGGATTATTCTCTCCTTATGTGGCAGTTATTTACTCTCAAAACCAATGTAGAGCATGTACTTGCGATTATCATTGGCCAACATGACATGTATAAGCTATTATCATATAATCATTCATTAATCTATTATTCATATAATCTTTTATTCTTCTCTGTTATAGCTAACAGGAGGCATTAATTCGTGTTCTCATGACTGTGCACATGTATCGTAGCACATACAAATTGATTAATGCTGTCTTACAGGATTGGCTATCAAGGATTTTTGGCAAGTTGATGACCGAACTATTGTCTTTGTTGCAGATCCCACCTTCGGTATGATACTAAAGATAATATTCACACTACACTTGGTTTTTCCTTTGCCATGGCTATTTTGTTATCTGAATAACGAAACTGATAGCAAATTTTAGTATATTACTCTAATAAAGTTCAGATATGGATCATTTGTAAAGTGCAATTCCTGAATTAAGAAAAATGAACACTGCTGGGGAGAAGTATGATGCAGGAATGATCATGACAACCATATGGTTCACTTATCCATGCAGCTGATGTGTCATTTAAGCCTAAGAGCATACTCAATGATGTTAATTCCTGGTGTATATATTTTGTGTCTGCATAATATTATCCTGCAACAACACACGCTTCTTGATGTAGGCTGCACTATTGCACACACAAATGCATGCACCAGGGTGTGTACGATGCCATGCACATGATCCTGATCCAGAATTCCAGATTTGTTACATCAGAGTGCCTTCAATTTTGCAATAAAACTCACTTTACAGTATTTTTTTTCTGCTAGATAAGTTTTGAAACACAAGTGTTGTCACTATCACGCACTCATGCTTACTGGCAGGACAGAAATGCTCAAGCGTGGCTCTGTTTTTGTAGGTAACATTATAAATTTCAACATTGGTTCATTGATTGATCTAGACATTCCTCAGAGCTTCTGGAGTCGTGTTGCAGGGAAGTATGGAAACATGTTCTATTGGAAAGAAAAGGTTAATACGGCATATCCTTCGTAATGGTGCGTGGTTTTCCTGTAGTTTTTCCTGATCTTGCCTTTGTTTATGACACATGGAACAGGGAGAGGATGCGTCAATTGAAGGCGCTGTGATGGCAATATCGCGCTGCCTGAGAGAGCCCACAGGGGCAAGTAATTGTTCCGAGGTGTTTTAGAGTTGGAAGTTCATCGCGGCTAGACATGCCGAAGATAAGACCAGCGAATACTATATGTACATAATCAAAATGTCAGTTACATTAACTGAACATATTTTCGCCTTAATTTTTTAAAGTCAAAGGACATTCGTTTATCCTCGGTAGAATGCTGCAAAGATACAAAATCATCACCACCTAGCATCTGATAATCTAGGCAGAGTCAGCCAGGACATAGTCAGGACCACTCTCATGGCTTCCGTGCATCACATAGGCTACAGCCAAATACACCAGTAGTTGTTCTATTAACTCAGTAAGTTATTCAACTAGGTTAAACTTCTATGCTACTCACCGGTTTTTCGTACTTTGCTGCCCATTTTTAAAAACTAATATTGCGCCGTGTGTTCTTGCACATTTAGTGTTCCAAAATTATTATATAGGGTCACTTTAACATCTAGCAATTCCGAGGATCTCTATTTGGGCCGATCATTGCTCTATGGAATAATAACTTAACCTAAATTGCAAGGCACGTATAACATATCCCTTGGCAATAGCCCAAGGTTACACATTGGTCGACTCACTACGGATTTGCCATGCCACTATTTTTTATACCTTATCTAACATGTTTTCTCTTTTCCACCCATCTCTATCTCCTTATTTTCTTCTCTAAACCTAATTTACGGCTACCATAGCCTCCCCGGCCGAACTCTAGCCCCTCCTCTGTGATAATATATATCCTTCATCTTGATATTTTTGTCAATAGCCAGTTAGCATATAGCACCTCTACAACGCGATAAACCATATCCTTCAACGGAATTGCACCTATATGCTGAAATAATGCACTACCTGTATGGGAATCGCCCTTGCCGTCATGTAGTCAACAACTTGATCTATGCCTACTTGTCATTATTTTCCAGTTCGGTCTTGCCATTGATCATTACTCACTACCACATGTAGGTCTAACAATTTCATCTCTCGTGAAGACCTTTGCTCAATAATTTTTTAGATCTAAAAAAAGGGGGATAGTCGGAACCCTTGGATTTGGTGCTCAATTAGTACTAGTATCTATGAAATACAATGATGTATGTGTTCATTTTGTTTAAAGTATATATTTTCGTCGATCCCGTCTTTCCTGGCTAGATAAGACCATAACAACTGGCGCCTAAAAGGAGGCAGCGGAGGCGACCTGTGGGGCCCATTTGACCCAACGGTAGGCCACACTAAATTCCTAAGGAAATTGTGTGGAAAAAATTGTAGTCCTCCCGTTTCTAAATATAAGTCTTTTTAGAGATTTTAATATGGACTACATACGGATGTATATAGATATAATTTAAAGTGTAGATTCATTCATTTTACTCCGTATGTAATCCATATTAGAATATCTAAAAATACTTATATTTAGGTACTGCTATTCACCTAACACAGCCATGGTGGGCTATCCAACCCCAGTCAGATCCTTAAAAAAAGGATCGCTCCTAGACCTCGCTCCCCAGGCAATGCCAGGAGCGAAACTCTAGCGCCGTTTACAGCCGTCCACTGCGGCCTCCCCTTCCGCCGCTGCCAAAGGCCTCTGCGGCTGTGGCGGCGGCCCCCATCTCCGAAGGAGGTGGGGGTTCCCTGGTTGTGGTGCAGGAGGTGGAGGACGGCCCATGTGGAGCGGCGCTGACGGGGAAAAGGATGGTAGCGCGGCGATCCTAGTGGTCTTCGATCTCCTGCCCAACTCGCCGCTCTTCCAGCCGCCGGCCGTCCTGGACCTCTGTATGGATGGGTGCATGACACTCCCGGACCTCTGTATCGGATGGGACCCGGTCGCGCGCGTCCTGAAACATCAGCCCGTGCGGCTTCAAGGAGTCGCATTCTGAAGCTTCGCATTCCGTCCACTCCATAGGGTATATCGACATGGTCTTCTATGCCACTATCCATGGTGTTGATAGTGGCGGGGAATGTCAAGGTGGCCGTCCAACGGCACTATCGTCCATGGTTTGGTGGTGGTGAACTAGTGATTCAGATCAGACGGCCGAATGGTGGTGACTGTAAACTGTTCTGCCGTCATTTCCTACGGCTCCATGACGGTGATGGTCATCGAAATGTCTCTGGGAGGGTTCATCTCTCCTGATCTCATTGTTGACTTCGGCGGTGAGATACAAATAATGGACGATGTCTTGACACAGAGGGATGGTGTGCAGTGGCGGCGTCACATCACATGTTGCTGCTAGGTTCATGGAAAAGTGGTGGCTACAACACATGAGTGACGTCAAAGATGGTGCTATTTGAGCACCCGGTCTTCAGCCCCGGGGCGAAAGCCTAGGTCACACCCGAGTGGTGATACCTGGCAATGACGATGCTTTCTTATGTCGTTACCTTGTTTAAGACATTGCTCAGATATGCTTAGACTGTTCTTCAGGGTGAAAACCTAGATTCTAGCCTTGGTTGTTGGATCCGGTGACCGCGACACTTGAGTGTCGCACCCTTCCCGAAGGCGTTGTTGTTGAAAAACCTCGCCGTCCATGTGGTGCCATGAGATGTTGGTGTGGATATGTTCATTGTTGTAGTTTGCCGATCATGGATCTTATTGCTTTGAGGCTTTTTTCTTTTTTTCCTTACCTACACATAGCATTGGTTTTATATGACTTTGCTAGTTGCCACATGTTTTTTCTTGTGTGTGAGTTGGTGTTGGTTGTGTGCATCCTAATTACGCAGAGACCGGGTGTGTGCTCTTTGTGTTATGTATTTTCTTGATACTCTATTTTGAGCCAATAAAACCGACCATTTTTCAAAATAATAACATTGTAATGCTGTTTGTAAAACTTACACGTCGACGTCATATACTAGGAACTGGAACTCTCACAACAAAACAATCATTTCAGTTTTGAATTTTCATTTGTAGCGGTTTATATTCATTTTTTGTGTGAAATGCAACTTAATTTTTCTTTATGCATCAACAAAATTAGACTTATTCTTGGATCAAACTAGTTCTTGTTTGAAGCCTCAGTCGCAGTACATATATAATTTGGTCTAATTGCTCTTGTATTTGGTTCACTTTCAGCCAGCTAGATTGATATATTGGGCGCATGCACACATACGGTACCCAATTAGTGATAGAAGAAAAAAAAACTGATCTGGGGAATTCCCACGCTCTGTCTGTTATCGATCTGGAATGTGTTCCCTGCCATAACTAAGTAATTGCCACAATATATGAGGCGATCTCCAGATTAATTGCCAGCCGCTCAGACAAATATAGAAGCGTGATCTTCTGTGATGCAGTAACATTTGACACCAAAAAGAGAGCGGCGATGGCGCGGACGGGCTCGCGCGCTCCTGCTATCCGGCAAGGACGGAGTGGCGACGCGTGGCGTATAGTATTAAATGCAATCGTATGTACAAAGCATCGTTACGTACGTTCGCAAGCGAGTTGACGAAGACGGTGACGGCGAATCTAACGAGGGAGAATCGGTACGGGATATTATTGTTCCGTTGGTACAGATGGGTTGTGACTGCTCACGTTACAATTCCGTCTCGTGATTCCGTTGCATAAACGCTGCGTGCGGGATGCCTAGGTGAATACTATAATGTAGGGCACCGTCATCTGTCCGGGGCTAGAAAGTAAAAGCAGATCTGTCTTCTACCCCTGGGGCGGTGGCGATAGCGAGGAGCTCATGGCTATGGAGGTCGCGACCGCCGGAGAGGAGGAAATCGATTTCTTGTCCGATCCGGTCGACAGGTAAACCTTGCCGCTCCCACTTTATGTTCTATGTGGTAGGATAGAACAGTTCCTTACTTTCATACTCGTTCCGCTTGAAAAATAGATTTCCACTGCTGGATCTGGACGGAGCAGAGCCGCTGTTGAAACATGGTGCGAACCAAGCGCCAGTGTGCGGGCCTGCTGAATCCAGCATTGCTGAAGCGGGAGATGCCATAGTAGCCATGGAAACTGATCTGAACAGCACTTGCGAAGCAGTAGTGTTGTCTGCAGCAGCTTCAGAGCAGTCTACAGGGAAAGACAACCCTGAAGCCCCTGGCTGGACGAAGAGGTACATCTGCACGGCATTAGCTTTACTGTGTTTGATTTGTGCACTAATTGTTCCTCCATGTGCATGCCGTGTGCTAAAACACCTAAGTGAAAAAAAATTCTGAAAATATACATCTCTATACATGCAGAATCTGGGTTGGGCATGTACCTGAGGAAAGACCCCCATGTGCTTCTAGGATGAGTGCGCTGGAACTAACACTGTGAAGCTATGCAGAAAACAAAACTGAAACTGTCATAGTTCCTGCTGTGAGAAGGAACTTTGATACACTCGGTGAAGCTTATGATTACTACAATCTATATTCATGGGAGGTTGGGTTTGGAGTAAGATATGGCAAAGCCGGCTAAATGTCGAAAGAACCAAATGCATGCAGGAGATAGTTTGTGGATGTTCGGTGAGTAGTCATTTACTGTGATATGTATCGCTGCCTATGAGTGAAGATGTTATTGACAAATACTGTGATGTTCGTTTTTTTGTACATTTTCAGGGAATACCAAAGAAGGATAACAAACGTACATGCCGATGTAGATGCCCTGCTATGATACGGCTGCTGCGTTCAGCCGATAATGGCTGGTATATAAATGAGTACAGGACAGATCACAACCATGCTCTCACTGAAAAATGTGGTGAGAAAGTTTACTGGCCTTCACACAAGCATATTGATATATACACATGTGATGTGATTATACAACTCCGTGAAAACAACATTAGCGTTGGCAAAGTTTACAATATAATCGGAAGTTTCTTCGGTTCAATGAGCAATGTACCATTCACCAAAAGAGCTCTCCAAGGCTTGTGTGGCAAGATCAGTCGTGAACAAGCTGATAATGATGTGAAGAAGACAATGGATGTTTTTGCAGAATTAGGAGCAAAAGATTCCGGGTTGTACTACAGAGTACAGCCTGACGAAGAAAGCCGCATACGCAATCTGTTATGGTCAACTGGTGCCAGCAGAGCACAATACTACTACTTTGGAGATGCAATAACCTTTGATACAACTTACCGCACAAACATGTATGACATGCCATTTGGACTGTTCGTTGGAGTCAACAATCACTTCCAGAGTGTGATATTTGGTGGTGTGCTCATCAGGGATGAGACAGAGGAAAGTTTCAAGTGGGTCTTTAGTGAATTCATCCGCATGATGGGTGGGAAGCATCCACAAACAATAATAACTGGTGAGGAATGCAATAAGATATTTTGCTTAATCCCTCGTATTGTCGAACACTGTGTTGTCAGAGTACTGACATAATATGATGACTTTCGATTTTTCTTGTAGACCAATGCAAAGCAATGGAATTAGCTACTGAGAAAGTTATGCCTGACACAACACATCGATGGTGCAAATGGCATGTGCTCAAAAAAGCAAAGGAATATCTTGGATCGTATTACACGAAACGCAGAAAATTCAAGTCAGATTTCCACAAAATAGTACAGCACATGTTGACAGTAGACGAATTTGAATCAGCATGGGAGCAGATGATTGAAACATATGGTCTGCAAAAGAACAATGACCTCACCCAGATATATGAGACAAGAGAGAAATGGGCGAAGCCATATTTCCATGGAAAGTTTTGTGCTAAGATGACCAGTACGCAGCGCAGTGAAAGTGCCAACCACATGTTGAAGACTTATGTTCCAGCTAGTTGTCCAATGCATCTATTTGTTCGTCAGTACATGCGGCTTCTTTTTGATAGAGAGGCAAGTGAGAACTATGAAGAGAGGAGAACCAAAATAGTAAGTTTTTCAGAAATTGTTATTCGGATTTTGTTAGTGTGTGATGTCATGTCATCTTATAAATATAATGTCTGCTTTTTCAGGTGTCCCCTGTAATGAGAATGAACACACCCTTGGAGCATCATGCTAGCAAGGTGTACACTCGAGCTATATTTGACATGTTTGGCCAAATCACATATGAAGCATCACAGTACAGAGTTGAAGAAGTTGAAAAAGGTAAAACATACTTTGTCAGACGACACCATCCAGAAAAACATGAAATGTGGTGTAGGGTTCTATATAAGGTAGAACTTGTTGATGATGGACCACAAGTGTTCTGTGAATGTGGCAATTTCGAGCACACTGGCCTGCTCTGTTGCCATGCTGTCAAGGTAATGCACTGCCACATCCTGCTGCTAAAAAATCTAAAAAGTTCTCTTTTGAATGCCTGTATGATGAAACACCACCTATGTGTGACAGGTACTGGATTTCATTGGCATAGATCACATACCAGAGAAGCATATTCTCAAACGTTGGACGAAAGATGCACGAGATATACTGCCAGCCCATCTGTCATACCTTCAGAAGGATAGCATTTCTGTAAAGTCAGTAACATTCAGACATTCAAATCTCTACAGCCATGCACTTGAAGTTGTGAGGTTAGGGGATGCAAATCCAGAGGCATATGGGATTGCAATGGAAATTCTCAAGATAACAATGGATAAGCTAACACCTGTAGCTGCTGCCCGTGATGGCATGGGATTGGAGGACAGAACTCATCGGATGCAACTTAAAGACAAGGAACCTGTTCCAGCAATCGCATACACCAGCGGCAATGCAAGTGATGCAGAAGGCAGCGCTATCGGTGATTTTGTAGGGCTGAAAGCACCAGAGCGGAAAAGGAAAGCTGGGCGACCTACCAACAGCAGAGATAAACCTCCATACGATGATCGGGGTGCAAAAAGCAAGAGGTTAAAACAATGCATACCTACTGAAGATGGTGACAAGTGCGGCACGAGCAAGCGCACTCGTTTCTGCATCATATGCCGCGAACCTGGACACAAGAGCACAACTTGTCCGCAAAGAGGTGATCTTCCTCAGAAGGAAAGGAAGGAGGCAAAATGCTCAAATTGTGGAGTCAGTGGCCATAGGAGAAACACCTGCAACAAGCCAAGAGTTGTTCTCCATATTGCTGCCAACACTGATATAGACGCAAATAGAATTAGTGCTTTGGTTTGAACTTATGTGATACACGATGTTGAGGGCTTTGCAGCCAGTAGATGATAACTCTCTGTAATAAGACATGGCATTTGTTGCTGTGCGGCACAAATCTTGTAACTTATTGTGGTCTGAACAATTTTTCTGCTCTGTATTTTCAAAATGGAAGTTTATTTTTCTGTAAATTCATTCCCCCGAGTGTATATATTCACTTCTACCTTAGTCCTCGCATGCAGCATTAAAATCCTATCACGGGTGTGGATGACAGCTGTGAACACAAGCCATGATGTGTGCGCTGAGCGCGAACCGCCCGCCGTTTGAATTTTGTACTGATCGAGCGCGCTCGGGGCACCACGCTGTGCTTAAATACCGATACCTTGCCTCTCGTACAGCACCCCTGACTCTCACACCAACCTCCACCACTTGCCACCCCAATCCCCCCAAGCCCTCTACATCCTGCTGCCTACGAGCAAGGTGTGCAAAAAGCAAATCGGTGTGTGCATACCGCATACAAGTTTAGATATGTCTGCGGCTCTATCCATCGCACAATCTGATGGGCATGTGTCATCAAGATCTGCTTCGGTCGGCATTCGATTCGCCGACAATTGAGGTCAGCCGACCGGCAGTGATCCGCATCATGATGTTCTCTCCCGCAGCTCCTCTTTGATCACGGTATGTACATATGATCTTTGTTGTTTTTGATCTGTTCTTCGCCTGTCACATGTCCTAGCAGTAATAACGCAGATGGCGTCTGCATGTAGGAATCAGTTCATGGCAGGGCTGATGGCGTCTCAATGGCGGATGGAGATCAGAAAGATGAGCCTGAAGTCGAATCTCGTCTTTCAGCGGTCGAGGGGATGGCTACATATGATCCAGAAGAACATATTTTAGCTGGCGGTGACGACACCACAAGCACAAGCAGCTACTGCGAGTCAACTACCAGACTCATCCGTGGATCCAGTACGGACGACGACGATGGCGCTACACCAGCTAAGCGGGCACGCATGCACGAATGAAAAACCTATGAGTTTTCTTAACATCTGCTAAGATGGGGCTACCGCTCCATAAGTAGAAAGCCTAGATGAGATTAGCGAGTCAACTAAAATAAGAATCTTTCCATTCCCCCTTTACCGCTGTATTTGGAAAATCCGAGCATGGGGGGTGGTATTGAGTTAGGTTTGTATTGAAAGCTAACTGTAGGTCCCACCACGGCTAGGTGGATTGTATGGTATCTACACGACGAAGTTGACCGTCTGTGCAACTTTGGATCTAGATTATGTTTCGCTTTGTCGTAAATTATGAGTAATTTGTTTATATGTGCATAACTATTCTGTTTGATAATAGCTATGGCACATGTAAATGCATATCCATTGGATTTTGATTTTTGTCTTTTCTTTGATATGCTCGCTTAGAAGTTTTTCTTCCGGCTTAGTGCACGCTCGCGACGCTGCTGCATCGGCTGTCTCGCGGCCCATTTTCCCAATGGATTTTGCGTAGCGGGCCGTTGTTTGTTGGGCCGGCGGACCGTTGGTTGTCCCCAAGAGAGCAGTTTCGTGGATTAGAGGGCGCTGGTTCAGATTTCTCCCTGTTCATCTCCTCTCCTTCCCAGGTCATTCATTTCGCCCGTTCCCCATTCTCCTCTTCCTCAATTGCTTCTGGAGGCGACGACGGCTTCCGGAGGGCGATTAGTGCAAGGAGACGAGTTGATCTGAGGTTGTTCTCTCCTTTGCTTCTCTTCCACTCTTCGTGTATGTGGCTTACTCACAGATCTAGAATCTAGTTATGGCGTTTGTGTGTTACTCGATCTAGGTTTCGTGGTTTCAATGCCTACATGAGCTTCTTTTCTTTTTGTTTGCGTGGCAAATGATTCTGTTAGGAATGTTTTTTTGCCTCGTTCCCGATCCCCCTGATTGTTAGAAGCAGGAGGCTTTGTTTTTCGATCTATCTAGTAGTTGGGGTGGAGAGTGGCTCTGTAGATGTGGATATTGAGTATAGTTAAAGATTGATAGATGTTCAATGTGGCTGCGCTGCTCACTTCCTCTTCGTTGGTGCACGTGTTTTCTTCGGTATTCAATGTTTGATCTATGGAGCAGATATTTTTGATTCAAATCTATCTGAATATATTGACATATGATTCAGAACGAGAATTAATCAATACCATCCGGTGTGTAGTTTTTGTTTGATGTATGTGATATTGTCCTCTAGTAATTTTGCAATAGGTTTGTACAAGTGTCATAGGTTTTTAGCAGTCCCTGGTTGATATTCTGTGTCAGTTTTAGTATATATGTTTTGACAGGAGGCAGAACAATCCATGGCAGATTTGAACACATGTCTTATGTTTTTTGCGCAACAATCATGTTTTTTTTGAAATTCAGTATTCCATGAGTAATTAATCTGTAAGCCTAGTCTCTGAACCAAAAGGTGTGATTTTTTCATTTAACATATTTTCTGGTTTCAGTGCTGTGAAATCAGTTTTTGTCGGTGAGCAGTACTGTCAGATAACAGATTTTTAATGCATATACAGCTTTTGCAACCAGGATGTTGTGCCAAGTTTGCTTCTCTCATTGCGCGGCGTACAACGACACGACCTTCGGCATGTTTTTCCGGGATCCAAACGAAAAAATTGTGGTAATGTCTGCCGACATGTGCTCTGTGTGTTTTTGGTAGGCTCTCTATTTTTTTAGTTGTTTAACTTTACTGATGCTTTCATTCTTTTATTTTCAGCTGCTGCCCTGCTCTGTGACAGAACGTTTCCCACGGCACTTTGCTGGTGACTTTCTGAACTTCCGAGCTCATGGCCAACGGTACGTTGTGTATGTGTACACAGGGGCTGACAACAAGAAAAGAATTGGTGGTGATGACTTGTGGAAGTTCATGAAGGACTTCAACTTGGGACTTGGACAGCTTGTTGTTTTTGTGATGACTGGGCGCATTGCAAAAGCATATGTGTGTTCCTTTGGTTCTGGCTTTGTTGATGGAGGTGGATCTGAAGTAGTACAACAAGAGGAAGAGAAAATAAGCACGGATGAAGAGGGACGGGTAGATGAGGATGAGAATGATGGAAAGGTCATGGGAGAAGCAACCATATATAGGCATCATATACAACACGGGTGTGATTTTGGATTTGGATGAGGAAGACCAGCTTGCCAGGATCATCGACATTGAGCAGGGAAACATTGGTTCACGGTTTGTTCATCGGTTCACACGCACCAACACCAGGAAGAAGTCAATGGTATGTTTCTTTTCTAACATTTTTTTACATTATTGAGCCTAAACGTCTAGGCTTTGCAATCAGATACGTGTTATTTTATAATGGTATAGGTCAAATTTTAAACCTCCAATCATCAGCACAGCCATTTAGCAGCATAAAAAAACAATGATAGATCACATCTACATTTTTTATTGCTCTAATCTGTGTCTCTTTTTTTGTTTATTCTTTCTTTTTTACCCAGAAAATCCCCAACAAAGTGCGTGTGCTCCTGAATATTGGAGCTGAAGGTTTTATTGGTGTTCGTTTGGGAGAAGGCCCGGTCTCCAGGGTTGGATTCAAAACATCCAAGGATGGACGCATGGTTTTCAGTAAGGAGTGGGGAATTTTCGTGTCAACTCACAACTTGGAGGCAGGGAGTGCTGCTGTTTTCACCTTTCGTAGGAGCAATACGGCCACCTTTGACGTGGTTTGTGTTGTTGACATCCTGAGCATATGAGCTTAGTTTCTACTTCCATGCTAGCCATCTACATTTTGCTGGTCTATGTGCCATGCGTGATTTCCATGAAACTTGTTAAAGTTTGCTATTTCTTATGTTGAATGCACTTTTATGGCGGGGGATTTGAACCTCGCTCCTCAAGGGATTATGCTACCCGCTGCTGGCCCATGTGACTTTTATTATTTGGAATGTGTGGCCTTCGGTTGTTTAGTATGCAATATCAGCAATATTGTCGGAGTTTCAGGAAGAATCTCAACTTTTTTAGGTGGAGTTTGGAGGGTGAATGTAGTTTCCTTTTTTTAGTTGCAATTTTTTATTTTATATTGTATTTATAAAAATAAAGCAATTAGGAGTATATGCTCATGTGTATCAACAAGGTGCAAACCGCCTTGTTTTTTAGTATATTTTACAGTTATAAAATTTATACAGATAAATATAAATGAAATAAAAGTGCATAGATTTTTTCAAATTTTATTTTGTAGTCTGATGTAGATGTACAAAATTTATTTTTTTAATTGGAATTTGTCTCGTGTGATTTATTTTTGTAGACATATAGTATACATGCATGGAAAACACCTTGGCTAGTACACGCATTTTGTGTGAATTTTTTAAGATGAAAAATGCCAAGATTTTTTGTAATACTCCTATTTATAGAAATAAAAACATAGCCGACAAAAGGCATATTTGAAGGGTAAACTTGGTTCGCGTCCGACTGCGTCAGACACTCCTATTTTATGTAAAGGTTGTGTGGTTTTTCATTAGCCTTTGTTTTTGTTTTATATGTGGACTTTTGTTTTTTCATGCACAAAACAAGGTGGTCGCAAAAAAAACACCACTATTTGAAGGAGAACCACATAAAAGAGAGCCGTCTCTCTTGCATAGTACACACTATAAATTGAACACCGAGCTTCAATTCATTTTTTAATCAAAGTTTTGTGCTAGTTCTTCAGGGGGCGGAGGGGAGTCACCAATTCTGGTCTTGCAAGTCTTCAAACTATAAGAAAAATTATCTCAAAACCTGGTTTGGTTGGTAATCATCTAAATGGATTTTGGCATATATCCGATAGAAGCTCAACAATTTTCAGAACAAAGATGGTTGATGATTTTCAGCATTCAATTATAATCATATGGTGGTCGGAGCACTTTTTATTTCCTATAGTTGTCTTTTATTTCCAGGATATTTATTTCACAAACTTGCATGGTCTAAACAATGATGCGATCAGAGGGATTGTTGACAAATAAAGAACGCCAGGATGACAAAATGTTCCTAATATTGGATATACTATAAAAGTGATATACATTTGTTCTAATAGTAACTTCTTCATCATTTTTTTGTAGTATGCAAATTTTTTTTGATGTAATATGCATGTTTTTGTAATAAATATTTTTTTATGTGTTTTTGTTGTAATAACAATGTTTTGTAATAAAAGACATTTTTATGAATTTTTTATGCAACAGTATATCTCTCCTTAGGTGATGAATGATTTTCAGTTATAATCAGTTCTTTGTCCAGCGCCCACACACGAATCACGAGGTTTGTGTGTTCAGGCACAAACAATAGTTTAATGAGCTGCGCTGACAGCCAAGTACACATTAGGCAAGGCAGCACGCACCAGATGGTGGACCGTGTGCATTATTAATCTCAACTGATCCCGCGGACAACCAGACCATGGAATTGTCTATGCATGCGTCCGTGCTGCCCGCGAGGGAGCCAGTTGGCACAGTCCAGGACTGATGCATCCGGCCAAACCTAGACCACTGAGCTACAGTACACAGAAAGGGCACTTTTGGGAAGCGGACAACATTATTTCAGCCGACCAACCCACAACTGCAATTCATCTGGCTTGGCCCAGCCCGGGATGCGTGTCCGACGCACGCGCTTCTTCTCAGATACACTTCGCCACGTGCCCACCTTTCCCTTATTTGCCCCTGTCTCTAGCTCGCGTCGTTGATACAAATGAGGTAAGGCAACAAAAAACGGGTGCGTTGAATTTGGTCCGAACCCATGTGACTGTGCAGTGGGTACGTCGCTGATCCTGGGCCCAAACAGACTGAACACTGTACATACGGCCGTGCCTCGCCTCCGGAATCCAGCCCTTGCCTTATCTACACGCTCTGCTGCGAGCATCTAGCAATCCAGGCCACATCTTCTTTCTTCTTCCTCAATAGCCCCTCCGCGCTCCTCACCGCCCCTGAGTACAACGGCGGCAGTTAACTCACTCGACGCCGCTGACCGAATCGGAAAGCTCAGCGGAGCGTGAAGCTGCATCGGGCGAGGTACATGTGTTCGCTTCTGCATTCTTCTTCCCTGTCTCTAAGACGAATCTTGCACTGTAGCTACTGTAGCTTGCATCTAATCTCGCATCTAATGGCATTTTTACGGCGTGTTTGCATGCAGCTGCTAGCTCGTCCGTACGTGGCTGCAACACGATGGCCCCGGTGGAAGAGGGCGACGGCGCCGACCCAGATCGAGCCAGATCGGACGCATTGGTGGGCGAGGTTCCAAGGAGGAAGGGGAGCGGCCCGCATAAGCCGACGGGCTTGCAAGGCTCTGACGCGGATGACATCCCCAATGTTCGCTGCGGCTTCACGACTGCGTACGTCGGCAGCCTCTCGCCCCTGATGTACGAACAGGTGAAACCAAATGGCCTAGCATCCCTGTTAACGACTCGTGCATCTGGTGGAGGAGACAACAAGATCTACTGGAGTTTGCTTATGAACATAGATACAGATAAAAAACCATGACATTTCCAAATCGCCAGGTTAGACCCATAAATGAAGCAGCTATAGAGTTTGTTACCGGGATAAAGTCAGGATCTACTCCCATCCCATTAGTATCACAAACCCTGCAAAGCGAGATCAGTACAAATCGGGCTGCTGTTCTAGAACTACTTGGGATAAATCGGGTGGCAGAGGGAAGGGCCAAAAGAGGGAAAATCCAGGTTAAGGAGGTGCTGACAGTACTTAGGAACATAGATCTGCGTTCCACAACTAAAAAGGACTTGGACGCAACAAATGTCAGCTACACCCTCCTTGTGTGTGCAACGACGATTGCGCCGCAGGCCAGCTATGGATTAGTGCCTGACGAGGTGCTTCACTGTGTCATTAAGCCAGATAAAATCGGTTCATTTAACTAGGGGAAATTCATCATTGACCACATGATGCAGAACGCAAAAGATGTGCAGCTTCACTACAAAAACAAAAGCAAAATAGGATCGTGCCCAATGGGAGGATTCCAACTTTGTCTTCAGGTATGGAATAATGAAAAAAGCTCTTTATGATTGTGTGCTTTTCATCTTTGTGCATGATTACCAAAAAGTAGATGCAAAAGCTAAAGCAAAAGCTACTTCTTGTCCTCATCTTCTTCAGGTGTTCTTTGCGGAATGGATTGATTTTGAAAGCAACATGACAGCCAATATCTGGCCACGCATATCTGCGTATAGCGGTGACACCCTGAAGGACATATTTACTCTAGCAAGGGATCCAGAAAAAAGATTGAAGGTGAGCATCGTTTCAAAACTATTCAATCTATTACATTCGGAAACTAACTAACGAGCTCTAACTAAAATTGCTCATGGACATGCAAGAACAGACAAAACCTTTAACAAGGGCCTGTGAAGGGTCGTGGTATATCCATTCAATCTTGCTCCAGGGGTCCATGATTCCAATTCAGACAGTCAAGACTGCTGCCCATCACTACATCACTTCTAGAGTATGCACTCGGATGCGGAGCGCTGTGTTGCATTTTGCTGAAAATCACTGCCCTCCTGATGAAGTGTTGTCTGCTGAACACCAAGAGCGTTGCAAAACTCTCATTAATCGTATTTGTGGCGATCTCGAGGAAGCTGCTTCTCTGATGTATGATGAGTTCATGGCCTTGGTTGCCGCTACAGAAAAATCACGGTTGAGCACACAACGTGTCCGGCTAACTCCAAGCCCCTTGGTCGGCGCTACAAAAGCTCTTGTGGTTACTCAATGTTTGTTCCTGACAAAACCTCACTCCTTTTTCCTCCATTTCATTGGCACCGCTCAAAAATTACTAACCACTTGATTATATATGCCTTCCTTGCTTCTTCCAGCTACATCAGCAGGGCAGTTGGTGCAAGCTTCAACACACACCCATGAAGAACAATTAGCAAAGGCACGCATGGAGAAAAAGGACTGCATTGGCTCTGAATTACAAAAAACAAATTCCACCCCAAGATTCGTAACACGTGAGTCATGGAAAATTTGCTCTGCTCAACTTTGACATTTTAGCAAACAGCAGCAGAGTATCTAAAACTTCATGCTTGTTGATACAGCTCTGCAGACAGAGCTCTCTCAAGGATCGCCATTTGTAAATGCATGCGCACGCACTCTTGTACAGATGGCCAAATCAGTCTCTCAAACATGTAATTAACATAACATACCTTTCATCCATCCACTGCCTTTTTAAAATGACAACTCACCACTGGCATTATGTCTACTGTTTGCCATCCCATCAACAGATCAACAACCTCCATGTGTTGAGAAGACTCCTGAAGCTAGATTGCCAGCACCTACCATTCCTGGAGAAGCAGAAACTCTCATTGTAACAAAGGTGCCCCTTGCGCCTCGTGCGCTTCGTTTCACTGATATATCTCCCGACAATGAGCCAAGCAAAAAAGGTACCAATCTACAGTTCAGACTAACCATTCTGTGCTACAAGTCACAGTTCAGACTAAGCATTCTGTCCACACTCTTCATATATCTGCAGGTGTGCCAATGTCAGCTCGTTTACCGCGGACACCTTATCATTTACGGAGCCAGAGGTATATCACTGAAGTCACTCAAAATCCCACGTGGACAATGAAACGTCCAAGATCGAATATTGTAATGATGGTAGACCCTAAGAGGCATAGAACATCAGAAGCAACTTCTGTTGATCAACGCCCTGACTATAAAACAGAGAAAGGTGCACCTGAGACAAAGCAGGCTGTTGGTGAAAAGGAAGTTGCCGGCACTTCTATAGAAGGTAGCAGAGTACACATTTTTTGTTGCTTGCTTACCTCAGCCTGCAATCATATAACTCAATTTGCATAAATCTACTTCTTACAGGGCAAGACCAGACTATGTGTAGTACACCATCAGCTAAAATTTGGTCTAATAAGAAAAAGCAATCAGATCCTGCTGTCGTGATTGCTTACAAAAGACGACAACGCACACCACGTACCATTTCTGGTGCAGCTGATCAGCAAGCTATACAAAATGCAACAACAGGAGGTGCATCCATGGACACAGGTACATGTCGCCTGCCTTCTCATTCATTCTATGTTCCGAAATGCTAAACTACACTGATCCTTCTTCCAGTTCCAGCAAGCACTTTGGCAGTGAATCAACCATTGTGGGATCTGAGCCCAGCAACTTCCGTACAAAAATCAACATATGGCATAGACTTGTTGTCACAAGGTAAAACTCTACGCTGTACCATTGATGTACCAACTGATCAAACAAAAAAAAAACTCCAGCTGCAAAAAATAATATGTCCTGCTCACCATACAGTTGCCGGGGGGACTGGAGACATTACTAATGTTGAAGTGACTCCTACTCACACACTGCTCCGCAGTGAAGGTACGTTGTCGCTACTGTCCACTAACCATTCTGTCCTGTATGCACACACAACAAATCAATTATGTTTAGAAACCTATAAACAACTGTTCTCTGAGCATATCATGATTTCATATACATCATTGCTTTGACGCTCTTGCATAAAAATTCAAACTTGCAGCTATCAGAGATGATGTACACGCAGCAGAGTCAGAAACTCCAACAGAGACAAACAAAAACTCATCAGACCCAAGGCGGATTGCACATGAAAGCACTGTTCCAGCTGCACCTGTTGAAAAGCTAAAAGGAGCAGAGGTGCAAGCAAATGCATGGCAACTTGTATCTAATCACATAACTTTCAATAAAAAAAATTTTAGAACCATAAATGTGATGAAGCAAGGCTACCTGTATCTAACTTGTCGAGTTTTAAAATCTCCTTTTGCTCGCCCTGTACATATGTTATGCAATTAGTCAATGATTATAAAATTGTTCATACACCTGTGCAGATCACGTAAAGGTGAGGCCTCCTAAAATGAAATCTCTGGAAGCTATTGATGCTGACACATCTCTGGTAATCACTGGTATTCACCTTGAACCGGCGCATAAAGGTACATTCCATCCATCACCATGTCCTTCGTATTCCCATCTCCACTTCTTTGCTTTCCAAATGATTATCCCATGCAAACAAAATTCTTGTTTCTCAAAACCAATGTACCATGTCATCCAGAATGTTTTTGCTGTACTATTGCTAACGAGAAGCGAGCTGTTATTCTTTGTGTACTATCATTGTCTAACTCACGTTTACTCCTGACATATATTGCAGACAATTCATCAGCTCCAAAAATAGAGCCAGAGATTCACGTAGCAAAATTTCTGAGGATAACAACAGATCCCCCCATTGATGTGGACAAGTGGTACAAGAAGATAAGAAAATGCACCATGAGTGAACGTTCCATGTGAGCATTACTCCTTGGCATACATTCATAACTTTTCAGCAAATAAGCTCTCCCGTCAACTACTCAGCTCAACATCACATCTGAACCTTTTGAAAAAGTATTCTAACCTGATAAACATCTTTATCATTAACAAATAACCCACAAGTGCACATGAAAAAATGTTATTCTGGTTCCAGGCTACCAAACAACTTAATCTCTTTATATCTTGCATCTTGATATGTACCTGCGAACTTTGAGCCTGTGCTTCCAATTGTATTATAAATATAACTGAAACTGATGGTGTGCTAACAACAGGAAATGGCTTTCAATTGACGACCCTTGCCACTTGGAGATGACTGGCCACTCGATCCTGCGGAACTATGGTGAAAATCAAAGCCTCAAACCAAACGGGATGTCAGCAGGTGTTTTGGCGCTAGACATGAAGGACAGCATACTATACAAATACAGAACTCCACGGTGGAGGAAGCTATTTCCCCCAAGCTTTGCGGTGAGTCTCAGCACAACACACTTCTCATATATGACACTTCCATCCTCGTCCATACCTCATAATGTTATTCATCTGTTAAAATCTATCCTACAGGAACAAGCCATCAACTGCCAGGACCAGCACAATACAGACACGCTCTTCTGGATGTTCAATGCAACAAACCTCCCCTACAAGATGGAAGAATGCAAAAAGGTAAGCAATAAAAACCAATACATTGCTTGTTACGAACTGAATGTTACACAATAAAACAATCTAAAAACATGAAAGACTGATATAACTCATCCATGATCCTTGTTCAGTTCATCGTGGTACACATTGTCGACGATTCATGGTGCCTCTATCAAATTGACATAGCTGAAAAAACTATGTTCATAATGGACCCCACTATGACCATGTCAGAAAAGGGAAGTATGGAGATCAAACATATGCGTACAGCTGAACTTATACTCAATTCCCTTTTCAATCGTCTTCGTGAATGGTATCCCAACTGGCATTTTTCAACATTTCCATGGAGTTACAAGTTCAACTATGGCATGCACCCCGGCTGCAGCAAGTACAGTCCACTATGCAATACCCCCATCATTCCTATATGTGTGCTCCTAATCCTAGTAACCTAATAAAGATGCAAAAACAAATGCAGAGCTGATAGTGGATTCTATGTGCTACACTACATAAAGGAGTTTGATGGAGATATCCTGCAAATAATTCCTACTGAGGTATGCAAAGTACATATTCAATAACTTTTTATGTTTCACTCCTCTCTACATCATCTTCAAGCATTTTCCGTCTATGTTTCCTAGGAAATCATTGCACAACTGAGGAAACAAATGGCTTATGAAGTCCTGATGATGAAAGGCAACAAGGCTGAATTGGCCAGCTACCTCTGCGGTGCGAAGCAGGACTAGGAAGAGTTGCTTGCTTCGAAAAGACAAACCAATATCAAACCTATGACCAATGGAAAAGGGTTGCATCTACTCCCTCTGTGCTGAAAAGCTTGCCCCTCAAATTGATGTTACATCCGTTTGAGTTACAAGCTTTGGACAAGCTTTCCTGTGCAGAGGGATTAATAATATCACCATGACTAAGTCACTCTACGCTTGCTCTCTGCTTTAAGACTTATCTCTATCTATTTATGCACTACGACTACCAGTACAAGTATTTCTATCTGGCCTTGCTGCCATGTAATCGACTACTATGCTGCATTGAACTGATATGCTATTATCTGGTTGACACTTCCAGTACAATGAATTTGCCTTATCTTATCTATACCAAAAAATTGTTACGCTAAATGTTATCTCAGCTATAACCCAGTATAATCAATTTGCCTTCTTGCTTAAACTTATCAAAATGCGCGATATGATAATATAACCAGACATATTACCTATGGCCTGTTGACACATCTGCTATTGTGCATCTTTATATTTTTCTCAAAAGTCCATTTAAAAATGATGGAATGTAGTGCAAAACCACTGGGTCCGCGTTCACATACATGCCCATGCCCATTTCACCCTCATGCATAATCACGCGCAACATTGGCAACTACCTACGAATCATGAATTTGTACATCTGAGCAAAACTACAAACTTCCACGATGGCACCTTGGAACGGTTTTATATGCGATCTCTTTCATATGCTCCTAAGTTGAAATAACACATCTATCAACAGTGACTCCGCATCATATTGAATTACCATCATAATCAAAACAAAACAAACGCAGGAAACTAAATCTCTTTTGGAAAACGGGAAGGACAATTACTCATTCATCAAATCATGAACCGTGAAAAATTCATGAGTGTACACCACCGAAAAGTTAAATAAAAAAAGAAACAAATCAAATTTGACTTTCTCGTATCCATCTAGACGCATCGTGTCTTTTTTAATTGTGTGGGAAACGTCGGGAAGCGACGAGGGGGACTGGTAGCAATCAACAGGAGACTGTGAAAAAAATGGTCAAACACACGGAAAGGGTTCTTTTGTTATAAATTCATCACTTCAATTTTTGTAGATATTTAATACAGATGCATCTGGAACAAAATGTTGCATGTTTTCATTCGTCACACAATTAGCGCATGCAGGAGATATTGCCATTTCAGAGGGGATCTTCCATGTAAGATATTTAAAATAATATTGAAACACTACCAACCAACAAGTCATAATAGTATCCTCTCCCTTGATACACATAAAATAAATCAAAGACAAGCAAATAATCAGACAGACCCAAGACAACCAAGTCCACACAAACTACTGCACCAGACTCGATACATGTCATACGTCCACACATTTTAAAACTAACATACCACACGAGAATTAAACCTAAGTTCATTTATTCAAGATAACTAGATATCCTCTGCCCACGACACCACATCAAAGCAATCCACCATTTTAAAGCAAATTGCGTGCAACCCACACAAATACACATGTCGTCATCCCTTGCCTCCTTCCAGAGCAGCACGCAAGACATCATCACCCACAATATTCCCCTGCTCACCCCGCAGACGGAAAAGCTCAAAAATAGTTGTCTTTCGGAAAGTGGCCAAATTTTTCTGCACATTTTATTGTCACGTGCAATCACACAAACAACTATCTTGAGATAAAACAAAAAGGAACGTCATATGAGAAGACCAAGAAAAATGACAGATTCTCTTACCTTCGTCAGAGGCCACATCATCTTTTCACCATCGTACTGCCTGATCGCATGCAGCATGCACATACCAGACTCATCCCTGTCACCTATACAGACGTGTGCATACATCACCTCTCTGCCGAGCATGTAAAAAATATGCAAAAAAATATCTCCGGCACAAAGTGTCATTTACCTTGTAAATACTTCCCGGGTTATGTTTGGGAACTTCCGGTTCCATCTGTCAGGTGTGTAGTGTCATTGTGCAAAGAACTTGTTAAGGCAACTAAATAGCACGTTGTGAATCTGTGACACCACCTCGTGATGGGTTGTATGTCGCTGCTCTGCTCCCACTATTTGAGCACACAAAGGATCCAGTATGTGAATCTCCTTCCTGATCATATCTCACATGTATGCTGCCCAGCCATGGTCAAGAATGGCTGGCACAAAGAACTGCAACAAACAACAAACGCTTGCATGAATAATACTTCTCCACATTGATGAAATTGCAAACTAGTTGACATAGACTGACCCAAAACTTACCGTCTGATATGCTGTGACATCATGATGAGACTGCGAAATTTGCAACTGAATAGCTTTTATATGCACAACTTTCTCCCCAGCAAGAGCGTGCGTCTGTTATAGACACAGTAAACAAACAAACATATTCCATGACCAATTGCAACCTGGCAAACATTTACAAGATATCTACCCAAAACCAGTAAAAAGGGTGTACTGACCGAGAAATCTGGTTCAAGTACTTCCCTCCATAGCATATACTGATTCACAGCGTGTGCACCAACATCAAGCTGATTAAACCTCCTGATTGCAAGCACAACTACCTCGTGATCAAGAGGATGTCCCCCAATTAATTGTTGCTGAACACACGTAGCATTTAGCCGAAGCATCCGCAGGGTTTTATGCTCAATCCACATGCTGCAAAAATCACACAAACATAAGTGCGATTTATAAAATTGCTTTAACCGACTAACTGGCGACGTGAACTTTAAAAAAAGAACACCAGCATTATACCTGTCAAGGTCAAAATTGTTGTTTCCAGACACCCAGTTATAGAACTTATCCACCAAGGGGACTGGTGAGGGCTGAGCTAGACACCCACTCACCCATGGGTTGCGTGCAAAGCTTGCAGAAGTGGCATACTTCCTCTTTGGCAACGTAGCTACCATGGTCCCAAAATAAAAAACATTGGGCTCTCCCTCTCCAATGTCGTACAAACAGTTAACCGTGTCCGTAATTACCCGAGCATATAATATAATCCTGTCTAATACTACATTCTTCTCTTCCATTTATCGGTCCTCAACAACTGGGTTATCATACACAGGGGCGTCGTTTGGCTGCTGTGATGACACCGGCCTCGTATCTGAGACAACAAACAAAACATACTGAATTAAACCATGTTGACAACAAGAACAAACATAATTAAAAGTCGACGACAGCATTTTGATGAGGTTAATATGACACATAAAAAAATTTGATCACCTTGCACATCGCAGGAATCAACCCGAGTCTTCTTCCCTGAATTACGTTCAAAATGGGCCTTGCTTGAACTACCACCTGCATGAACGAATTAAAGTTGACATACATCCTAAAAGGCTGACCTACACAATGTATGCACACCTACGGCACCTTCATCATCCGACATTTCGAGCCGCCGAGCAACCGTTGGGATCACCCTTGAATGCATGGCCTGAGCATCTGCACCCATAAAAACAATAACCATAACCAATCCTATCCTGATTGTTTTCAATGACGTCATATACTCATATCTAGTGGACAAAAATACCATCAGAGCACTTGGAAGATCCATCCAGTGTGACACACTTTGACAACCCGCGCGCTTGACAGCACCTACAACGATCCTGCACAAGTGATACAATTCTATCAGCAAAGCTAAGCATGTCAGACTGCATCCTACTCCGCAGCAACGACATGCTTAGCGTGCACTTTGCATTCTGCTGCTTCAGCATCAGGCTCAGCTCTTCAAGGACCTGCAGATTGCACAATGCTTGTCTTAAAAACCGATATCCATCAACATTTCAACAATAAAAAGTCATTGCATTACCCACCCAGAACCCCACCTAATTAGATGAACAAAACTTATCGGATCACCGTAGCAAGTCTGGCGCAAATGATTTGCAAAATCCCTTGGCCCACGTGAATGATATGCCGACCTCACATCACCCAAATAGTCAGCTGGTGCCGTCGTTGCATGCACACCCAAATCCGAAGTCCATTGGTCCACTCTATTAGGCACCCTTGGAACTGATTGCTTCACTGAACCTGATGATACATGGTAGTCAATGCATCCTTGGCGCGTCGTGTCTGGCCGCGTGTACATATCTAGCTCCGCAGGCCGCACCTAGAAGCATGGAACAAAAAAACTTAGACAAACACAATCACTTCTCAACCTCGATCGAAATGAATTTTTAGACCAACAACTACAAAAAACATACCCCTGCAGGTACATAACCCCACTTCCCGTGCTTCATGCCATAAGCCATTATGATCATCTGCCGAAACCTTTTGTGTTCGAAGCACTGCACGCGGGGCAATTCAGATGGCGGCATATTGAACAATCCAAGGTCAATGTTGTCCAGCAAGAAAAGCTGCCATGGATTATAATCAAGTAAGCAACAAGAATTCAATAGTACACACACATCGCTTCCTGAAAATCCACACCCAAACTATGAAAACCTAAAAAATGTGTTCACCTGGAAAAAAAGGTGGCACGCAAACATATGAACCGTTGCTGCTTTGCTTTGATAATCATTCTGTAACTTCACAACAGCTGACATCAATTTCTGCATAGCATACTCACACCAATTGAACTGCGGGATCAATTCTGGATTGGCCAGAGCACCCCAGAAATCAATGGTCATGGTGTCATGCTTGGTACACGGTGCTATCAAATAGCCCATGACAAAGATGACGAATGCAATTTGAAAACAATCCTTTTCAATTTTACTCGAATCCTCTGAAATATCTCTACTTATAAAACCTTCAGCCGCCTTCAGATTATGAGCAACTGTACTGTCCATCCCAATTGACTGCTTGATGAAATTGATTGCAGATTGAGAAATTTGTGCATCCCTGCCACCCACATCTCGATTCCCGCATGGGATGCCAAAAACCTTGTGGAAATCTTCTGCTGTGAAACCAATCGTATTGTCATTATCAATGACGATTGCACGACACCGAGCATTCACCTTCCTCATAACCCAAGCACTCATCCTTAGGTCCAACTTGACAAGCATTGGGAGCTTCAGAATTGCACCAAAACCAATTTCGGTTACAAGCCATCTCTTGTATTCGTCAAATTTTGCAACCATCTCTACAACACGCTTAACTGACAACCGAGAAGTAATAACTGGCTGATGTTCTTCTGTCGGATCAAGTGCAGGCTCTCCCTCACCCACCGCTCCATCAGAAAAATCATGTTCCTCAAACTCTTCGTCCATCTACAATATTGCAACTGAATCACTACATGGATCTACTCCTCAATTCCAAGCTACAAAATCTATATGCAAAACTACATGCCACGGCCGAAATTAGATCTGACGCCATGAAAAACGTACCAGCGAATACCCGGGCAACGAGGCGCCAAGCGCCGCACCCGAGCAGCTACTGCAAACCTCTCTTCAGAGCCGACGGAGAAGATACCTGCTTCACGAGATCCAGATCCAGCGACCTTTCTTTGAACTAAAGCTCCGGCTGTGATGTCTCTGACTGGATAGCCATTCAGATGCGGATAAGGGGGTAGGTGGTCGAGCACATCGGACAAGGCTCCGGGCGATTTAGATACCAAGGGATGCACGGGCCAGGCCAGTCTACGCACGACGGGCCAGCCCACCAGAACGGACAGCCCAATCACTTTGAGGGACGAGGAGTACTACTGTTACACGCTTGTTTCACCTCCTATGCGTTAATATTACTGACCGGATATTAAAAATAAAAAAAACTTGTGCTTGAAGAATGTTAAACAAGCATCTGACAGTACAACAATTTTGTATAGAAAATCTTAATAATGTATATGAAATTAAGCAGCGTGTGCAAAAAAATTAAGCAGCATGTGCAAAAAAATGTTCAAATGTGTATAAATAAAATGTTTCTCTTGCCTAAGAGTGTATACCAATTATATACAGCATGTGTGAAAGGAGTTAATCATTACTTATAAAAATTATCAAGCATTTGAATAATGGTGAAAACAAGTATTAAAAAATATATTATTGGCCAATTTAAAAAATGTAAATGCATAAAAAAAAGAACGGCCACCCATGAAAAAGCAACACTTCTGTTTAAAATATTTATATGTGTTTATAGAAAATGTTGCAATAATAAAAGATGTAATTCTTTTATTTTCAAAAAAAAATCATTATCAGTCAATTCAAAAACATACTAAAAAAATATGCATCTAAAAAAATATGGACATATATAAAAAAATATAAACTTGTATTTTAACAAATATATCTTTGCCGTACAGGAATAAATGTAAAAACTAAATCTAAGTAACACAAAAGGAATAAAAAAAATTATGCCTGAATATCTGCATACAAACAATGGTTAACCATGTTGGTGACCATCCGTTTCATACATGCACGCCAGCTCCTAAAAATCACGGCTTAAAATGCAAAAAAGAAAAATGACATTCATGCTGAAAAGCCTTCTCTCAAAACTCCCATTCTGACAGGATAAAAAAAGACATATTTCACACACCGTAGGCATCATCATTCATAGTATCACACAGGACATTACATCTGCAGCTCGTTCACACTTAGCACTACATGGTTATAGCGTCACGTCCACACATCGACCAACTAGAAAAGCATAACGTAATTTTGCATAACACTAAGCCTATGCCTAGTTAACCACTCTGCCGTCTCGGCCAGATAAGAACGGCCACGTCGCCTAATTAACCAGGCGCAGGACAACATCTGCCACGAGCAACAGTAGAATTGCCACCCCAATTACCAGGTTTTCTATAGATACCACCAGGTTGATGGAGGCGGCGTCGGCGACTGTCACACCTTGCCGACCGGCAGCTGGAGCTGCCGCGAGCATATATCCTGCGACCGCACTAGCAAACGATGCAGCCTGCGACGCCTCCGGCGGCCCATTTTGCTGCACCGGCTGGCCGTGATCAGCCTGCACAACTTGAGCTTCGACAGCTTGCCCACCCTGCATCTGACCCGGACCGATTTGACCCACAGCAGCTTCTCCTCCTTCAAGATTGGCCAGATGCGCTGCATAGCCTTCCTGCCACCTGTAGAAATCGCATCCGCCCGCCGAAGGCTGCAATGGATCCACAAGAACACGTACCTCGTGATAATCTACCCAGCTAAACATCTCAAAAAACACCCATACCCAATCCAAGAAACTGGACTTACGTTGTGATTCCGGCACTTGTAGAAACGCTGACCGGCGTTCTGTCCGCGCCTAGCAACGTAGGTCACCACGTTCCTGCCGCAATCCGGACAAGGCACGATTGGCAGAGCAGCTGGATCCGCCATCTTCAATACCTAGGGATCTATCTGCTCTGATTTGGTGCGACCTAGAAGAAACTGTGGGACAAGTCTAGGGTTTCGTCTTGCGATTTGGGGATCGAATGGGGACTAGATCCAGAAGGGCCCGTGGATTGCGTTAAATACATCCAGTGGGCCGCCAACTACTTACTGTACCTCACCGTTACAGGCCGTCTCGTACTTCCGGTACACACAAGTCCAGAACAGTAGACAGACGATGCGTTACATAAACACCGTGAAATCCTCGTCTAACGCCCGAGCCACCAATGTCTCTTGCCCGTTACGTACACACATTAACTGTACTCACCCGTCGCGTACAATACAGCGGGCCCCTCGCGCCTCCAGCGGATCGAACGCATACAGATTCCGAGAGCGCGCGAGCTCGTCCGCACCTAGCAATTATCGCACCAAAAAACGGTGGGTTAGTATTTGCATGTAAACAACGGCCAGTGCGTATATACACTGCATTTCAGGAGATATTGCTCATTAATCCCAAAAGATACGAATTCAATATTAAATTTTGATTTTTATTTTGGGAGAGCAGGATAGAGCGTTTTTTTGAGCATCAGTACAGACATAAATGCTCATATACACGCACATACACTCACCTCTATGAACGCACACACGCACACCTTACCCCTATGAGCACCTCCGAGAGACTGAGTCGGCATATCATTTTGAGATTTTACGAAGTCACCGTAGGCGCCTCGTAGTCGATGGGAATGTCTCCTCCCACTGAAAGCGTATCGCCGGAATTCCTGAAATAAATCCAGGATAAATGCGAGCATCAGAATTTGAACCCTGGTGGGTTGGGGATACCACTGTTCACCTAACCATCTCAACCAGAGGTTGATGTGATTTTGAACGGACGGTGGAGAGGTTGGCTGGCTATGAGGCCTTTCGTCCCTTGGCCCCCTATAAATACCTGGGCATACGGTGGTACAAGGCACACCAACAGCAGTCTCAAGCAGCAAGAGCTCCATCTCTCCTCCTATTCCACGATAAGCGCTAGCTAGCCTCAAGGCCTCAATTCCTTCCTTTGTTTTTCTGCCTTGTTTGTCTCCCGACAAGTCGTTGTTTCTGTGTCCATGCTTCCATGATTTACAGATAATTAAGATACTGATTAAGTGCTATGCAAGCACATGTACGATGAAACCGAGTACATTTTGATCTATGTAGCAAAATACATTTTATGTTATTATTGTTGACATCTATTTGTATATGGTTCCATATATACATGTTGCCATTGGCATTGTTTCTTTGCTTCCCTATGTTTTTTTTCATTTCTTTTGTATGCGCGGTTGCTATCTAGCCTCATATTTTGGGTGCTATATATTGCAAAGAAAAACATGGCAATTTGTCCATGTGTAGCACAGCACAGTCAACCTCTGTTTTTTTATTCATTCAATGTGCCACATTTCTTTTGCTTGTGTTCATCATTTTTTTATTTTTTTATCAGAAGATAATTCATTTATGATTTTTGTTTTAATTCTTCTTGGGAATTGCAATCTCTGTGCATATATTTGGCTTGTATGCTACATGTTACTTCAAAGAACATGTGAAATCATACATGTATAGCACAGTAGATCTCTTTTATTTTTGTCATGCAAAAAGTATCAACAATTGATGCTGGAGCTCGACCGTTCCCCTGTTCCTCCATAATAAGCTCTAAATCTGGTCTTAAGGTCCCCATTCCTTCATTTGTTTTTCTGTCTTCTTTTCTCATCCAACTTGTAGTACTTTCTGTTCTGTGTACATTCTTTACAGACAAGAGATTGATCATTAATAGGTTTCATACATGTCTATGGTGAAACAAGTACAGTTTGATGATGTTGCACGATTTTGTTGTTGTTTATGTTGTTGCTGTTGTTGGCATCCATGTATATGCACCTAATAACAGCAACAACAAAAACAATAACGAAATTCTGCTACATGTCTAGGGTGCATAATAATGGATATTGATTGTGCTACACAAGGATTGATTGTTGGGGTGTCAGCTGATGATCATGCCATGGAGGAGTTCATGAGTGCTGGGGCTGATTCCTTCGTGCCCAAACCAATGTGGATTGATTGTCTTGGGTCTATAATTCAGGAGGTCATTAATAAGAAGAAGAATGCCATGAAGTACCACATCCAACTTGCTCAAGGGGTGGACGAATAAAGTTTAGATGATCGATCAATGTTCTATTCCACTGGTATTGTCGTGTTGTCTGTTTTATCGCTAGAGTTTCATGTTAAAGGTTGGTTGGCATTAGCAAGAAGAACAACAGAGACAACCTATGATTATATGTGATCAATATAACATGTAGCTCTTTCAGTTTCAATCCAGTAACTTTTTGTTAATTCGTATACGAGAGATTTATAGCTTTGTTAACACATACCGTTACAAAAGTAACAATTTGAGAACCAAAGGCAGCTCCTCGACTCTGAGACTTTGCCAGAAACATAAAAGAGTTGGCGCCGGCTCGGGAGCTACGGGTGGGTCGACGGCAAGAAAACCGGCTCCATTTTTAAGGCGGAATTGTAGAAATTTCTTCATACATTATATTTTATGTATTTTGAGTATAAAGAAAAGTCCACTGTACATGATTACCAAGGAGCTAAACATAGAAACCAAAAAAGAACAAAAAGGACCGTACAAAGCAAGTCTACAAGACTTAACATTTTACAAAAGGATTTAATCCATTCATCAAAACCCTGATACTTTTTTTCGATGCACTCTGTATTCCATCCACTGAAGCTGCTCTTTAAATCTCCTTCTGCATGAATATAGATAGACTTGGTTGGCGGGCTTTGAAAATGAAATGATTTCTCGTATTCCAAACCGCCCAGCGGATAAGCGCAATTATATCCAGAAATGAATGACATTCAAGTGAGCTTTAATTAAGCTGATAGATCTACCCCTGAATGTCACTGGGTATAAGTTGAGAGTTCTCACACAAAATTATCCGGATACACCAGGTGACTTTTGCTTCGTCTTTTTCACATTCATACGAGTCGCATTGTATTATATTTTATTATTTTCTTCGGTTCATATATGTGCATAGATACATGCAAGGATGGCATTTCTGTGGTCAAATATTGCTGACGATGAATATCGCTATAGCTAGTAAAATTTTCTTAACTGGCCACATACTGTACGCAGTTTATGTCCAGTACACAATTCTTTCCTGTTTTCTCACATACTGTGACCAATTTAATGGTTAAAATCACGGACTTAGATATATTCTTGATCCTAAGATATCACCTTTTGACCATGGGGCGTACAAGTCTGGCCCACGAGAGCAGCTGAGTATGTATTCAATTGGACCGCGAATGCTGATGTCCCGAGTTTGCCGGACTTATGCATATTAATATGTGAATCTGTGCTGATTCTTTTTATTCAACAATCTGCATGTTTGCTTGATGTACAAAAACCTTGTGTAGTATGAAGTAGGATTATTCTCGTCTTATGTGGCAATTATTTACTCTCAAAACCAATGTAGAGCTTGTACTTGCGATTATTATTGTCCAACATGACATATATAAAGCTATTATCATATAATCTTTTATTAAGCTATTACCATATAATCTTTTATTCTTCTCTGTTATAGCTAATAGGAGGCATTGTTCGCACTCTCATGATTGTGCACATGTGTCGTAGCACATATAAATTGATTAATGCTCTTTCTTATAGGATTGACTATCAAGGATTTTTGGCAAGTTGATGACCGAACTATTGTCTTTGTTGCAGATCCAACCTTCGGTTTGATACTTCTGTATTAAAGATAATATCACAGTACACTTAGTTTTTCCTTTGCCATGGCTATTTTGTTATCTGAATAACGAAACGGATCTCCCATATTGATTGCAAATTTTAGTATATTACTCTAATGAAGTTCAGATCACTAGTAGAAAAAGGGTCATTTGTCCCGGTTCATAAGGGCCTTTAGTCCCGGTTCTGACTAAAGGGTCGGTACTAAAGGCCCCCCCTTTAGTCCCGGTTCTTATACAAACCGGGACTAATGGTCATCCACGTGGCCGCTGCCTGGAGCTCCACCTTTGGTTCCGCCGGGACTAAAGGAATTTTTTCAATTTTTTTTTGAAATTTTTAGAATTTTTTTAATTTGTTTCTTCTGATTTTTTAATTTTTGAATTATTTTACAATTTAATCTCTAACCACCCCTCATCACTGCTCAATTTAACCTCTAATCTCTAATCACCCCTCATCATTCCAAATCATCTAACTTCCCGGCCGGTCACCCATCCTCTCACTACCCCAGTCTGAGCACGCTTAACTTTCGGGTTCTATTCTCCCTCGTTTCCAAGTCTACACTTATTGTTTTCCTAACAATAGTAAGATGTCAATCCTATTAACCCTCAGGAGTTTAGCTTGAGTATGAAGTCACACATTTCACTGTTTGAGTTTGAAACTATTATTCTAAAAAACAATAATTATTTAGTAACACTAATATTTCTTGAATAAGTAGTTTGACCATAGTTTGACCATGGTTTGACTATAGTTTGACCAGATTTGACCAAAATTCAAAAAAAAACTGAAATAATTATTTAGTAACACTAATATCCTTGAATAATTATTTAGTACCACTAATACTTATTGAATAAGTAGTTTGACCGGATTTAACCAAAATAAAAAAACAGAAATTTGAGCATAACTTTTTTTTCCTTTTAGAATTTGAGGATTCTAAAAATTTGCAAACAGGCCGCAGGCGGTCAAAATCAGATGCGTATTTTCGTGCTGAACATTTTGATATATTATACATTTTTTTTGATATCGTATGCAAAAGTTATAGCCGTTTTATTTTTTCATAACACTTTTTTGCAAAACATGTCCAAATTTATGTTTTTTAATTTTCCTAGCTAGTAGATGTAGTAACATAACTACATCTCGAAGAATTTTAATTTTTGAATTTTTTATCATTTTCTTTTTTTTTTCAAAACTAAAATGGCGATACAGGGGGGGGGATAATTTGAAAATTGAGGCATTAGTCCCAGTTCGTGGCTCCAAATGGGACTTAATGTTAGACCTTTAGTCCTGGTTGGAGCCACGAACCGGAACTAATGCCTCAATCCCTTTAGTCCTGGTTGGTGGCACGACCAACACTCTCAGGCAACACTCCATTGGCCCGAGAATGCTATTGATTTAACATATGCATGTCTCAAATAAAGGAGGCCAGTCTTGGGACCAACATTTGGTGCACATGGTTGAATGTCTCGCTCCCATATCCTTGTTCTTCGGACGTGTTTGGACGCTGATGTCTACTACACAACCTTCTTCTTGTAGACGTTGTTGGGCCTCCAAATGCACAGGTTTGTAGGACAGTAGCAAATTTCCCTCAAGTGGATGACCTAAGGTTTATCAATCTGTGGGAGCCGTAGGATGAAGATGGTCTCTCTCAAGCAACCCTGCAACCAAATAAAAAAGAGTCTCTTGTGTCCCCAACACACCCAATACAATGGTAAATTGTATAGGTGCACTAGTTCGGCGAAGAGATGGTGATACAAGTGCAATATGGATGGTAGATATAGGTTTTTGTATCTGAAAATATAAGAACAGCAAGGTAACAAGTAATAAAAGTGAGCGTAAACGGTATTGCAATGCGTTGAAATAAGGCCTAGGGTTCATACTTTCACTAGTGCAAGTTCTCTCAACAATAATAACATAATTGGATCATATAACTATCCCTCAATATGCAATAAATAGTCACTCCAAAGTCACTAACAGCGGAGAACAAACGAAGAGATTATTATAGGGTACGAAACCACCTCAAAGTTATTCTTTCGGATCGATCTATTCAAGAGTTCATACTAGAATAACACCTTAAGACACATATCAACCAAAACCCTAATGTCACCTAGATACTCCAATGTCACCTCAAGTATCCGTGGGTATGATTATATGATATGCATCACACAATCTCAGATTCATCTATTCAACCAACACAAAGAACTTTAAAAAGTGCCCCAAAGTTTCTACCGGAGAGTCAAGACGAAAATTTGTGCCAACCCCTATGCATAAGTTCACGAGGTCACAGAACCCGCAAGTTGATCACCAAAACATACATCAAGTAGATCACGTGATATCCCATTGTCACCACAGATAAGCACATGCAAGACATACATCAAGTGTTCTCAAATCCTTAAAGACTCAATCCGATAAGATAACTTCAAAGGGAAAACTCAATCCATTACAAGAGAGTAGAGGGGGAGAAGCATCATAAGATCCAACTATAATAGCAAAGCCCGCGATACATCAAGATCGTGCCAAATCAAGAACACGAGAGCGAGAGAGATCAAACACATAGCTACGGGTACATACCCTCAGCCCCGAGGGTGAACTACTCCCTCCTCGTCATGGAGAGCGCCGGGATGATGAAGATGGCCACCGATGAGGGATCCCCCCTCTGGCAGGGTGCTGGAACAGGGTCCCGATTGGTTTTTGGTGGCTATAGAGGCTTGCGGCGGCGGAACTCCCGATCTAGGTTTCTTTCTGGAAGTTTGGGTGTTATATAAGAGGTGTTGGAGTCGGGAACAAGTCAGGGGGTCCCCGAGGCGGCCACGAGGCAGGGGACGCGCCCAAGGGGGTAGGGCGCGCCCCCACCCTCGTGGTGGCCTCGGGGATCTTCTGGCCCACTTTCGGTACTCCTTGGGCTTCTTCTGGTCCAAAAATGATCTCCGTCAAATTTCAGCTCAATTGGACTTCGTTTGGTTTTCCTTTTCTGCAAAACTCAAAAACAAGGAAAAAACAGAAACCGGCACTGGGCTCTAGGTTAATAGGTTAGTCCCAAAAATTATATAAAATAACATATAAATGCATATAAAACATCCTAGATGGATAATATAATAGCATTGTACAATAAAAAATGATAGATATGTTGGAGACGTATCAGACGCGTCCGCGGGTGTTTACAGCGTCGGAGGTATTGCCGTTAGAGATGCCCTTAGTCGCAGTACACATGTAAATGGGTATAATTCGTGTATATTTCGTTCACATTAACTCATTAAGCCAGCTCGATTGATATATTGGGGCCATGGCACACATACGGTATCCAATTAATGGTAGATGATAATATAAGAAATCAGATCTGGCGAATTAACCACCCAATGCCCACCCTGCGTCTGTGATTGATCTGGAACGAGCTCCCTGCCATTCCTGCAAAATATAAATTCCCTGCCACAGTTAAACTAGTTGCAAAATATATGATGCGTGATCTCCAGATTAATTGCCTGTGGGTCGGTGTTACAGAACCGTGTCGAGACAAATACTCCCTCCATTCCGAATTACTTGTCGCGGGTATGAATGTATCTTAGTTCTAGATAGATCCATTTCTGCGACGAGTAATTTGGAACGGAGGGAGTAGTATAGTATGATGTGTGATCTTCTGATGCCATTTTAAGTAACCTTTAACACCAAAAATCTTTGGGTCCTTTGATACATGTATATTTTTTGACAAAGGAATATATTAATATCACGAAGATACCAATTACACCAGGCCTCTGTACCAACAAGATGTCCAAAGGCATCAAGGATACACACAACCAAAAAAAGAAGTAAAAAGAGCAAGAAAAAGACCCCGCCACGATGATCAATCACTAGCATCAACAGCACTCTAACCACCACCGAAGACAACACCCTGATTACGAAACAGGTTCTCAAAAAGTAACGCCTCCAAGAAAGAAACAATGCATAAGCTTTGTCATTGCCCGATCGAAGATTTTGGGTTTTCACCCTGAAGAAAGTCCAAATTCACCAAAAATAATGCCTTCAACAAGGTTATTGCCAGGTAGAACCAATAAAGGCCAGATCTTGGATTTTCACCCTGGAAGTCGAGACTCGGTACTCGAGGAGCACCACCAAAAATGCAGCTCTCCAGTGCTACCGCCCCCGCTTGCCGAGGCCGCTGTTGCAAGACACCAAACACCTGGCACACAATCTTCATCACATTCAATACACCCTTCCGCCAAAGCTTCAAGACTCCAATTGCAGGCGCCATGACTTTCTCCACCTCTATCAATGCGTTGGGAATCTTGACTTAGACATGTCCCATGACATCGATAAGAAAGCGAAGCTTCGCGCTGCGCCCTCTTAAGCCGTGTTGGCTGATAATAAGAGCATGCACGATCGGAGCCTTTCCGATTCATATATCCAAGGCGACATACACCAATCTGTATAGATCTCCAACGGGGAAGACTAAAACTCGTTAGCGGCCAGATCGAAGAGGTCCAGAAAGACGACTTGATGAAAGAAGAGTGCTAGGGCCAAACCACCATTAATAGGCCGGAGCCAGCAGCCCCCACGTCGCCCTCCTCTCGATCCAGACATGCAGATCAGCTACGTACTTCCACACAAGCTTCCCAACCGTCTGGATCATGGCTGAGTCGTGCAGATTAGCTCCGCACAAGCCTCCCAACCGCGCCGCCATTGATCAAAGGCCATGGATGACAGATCTAGACGGGAGCCCAGACCCACGGCCGGCTGCCGCTGCCCACTGCGACCCGCCTCCGTGGCCATCGTGGCCATGGGTTGCCGCACGGAGTCCACCTCGCCTATGTGAACAACGGTAGGGGACGACCCGGGCGGGCTGGGCCAGTCCGTACTGTGGGCTGATGGCCCAAATGCAGAGTGGGTCTTTGCCATTTTTCTTTTCTTTTATTTATGTTTATTCTTTCTGTACTATTTTGCATTTTCTTTTAATATCAAGTGATTTCCGTTGTAGATGAAACTTGTCACATAAATAGTAGGCAATGTTTTGAGCTATCCCACCAAGCTTTAATTTATTTTGAAACTTTTAAATATTTTTTAAAATCGAAATGGATCAATTTAATGTTGATGGTTCTGTTTAAATGGTATTAAGGGAATTTAAATAACTCAAATGATGTTGGTTTCTTCATGACAATTACTTAGGAAATATTTGCAATAACACCAACATTTTTGTTTTACTGTTTGAAGAAATAATAAATTGACTTGCAATTTGAATTTGAATTTGAGTTTAGTTTTTTTTATGAAGGGGCAATAATCTTAGCAAAATAAGATGGCATGTCACCATTAGGGTGAAATCACTTAGCTTAATTATAGGGGCGTTACAGTACCTGTAGTATGATAGTGACATGATGTTGACACTTGAGCAAATCTTGAACATACCACTTGTATCCCCTCTTAATAGTGTGGGATCCTTGTAACTCAAAATTTATATAAAGGAGTATACGCTTCTTCTCTATTGTCATCTTCTTGAGTCATATCTCGTTTTATGCGTCCATGATCCCAACATAATAATGCCAAGGAGACTAATATCATGTGTATTCACTTAGCAACCGTAATTAGCCTCCTATATGTATATGTATTTTGTCATCAATATCAAAATATGATTAAGAGCATGATTGCACTTTCACATTTGCTCATTAAATCTATAATCAAAACTTTTTATTGGTTCCATTTTGATTAGAGATGCATAAAATAACGTAATGACCATCAAGAACATCAGCTAAATTAATACCGTTTAGCCGCCGAGCCAACTAGCCGCTGGGCCAGGGCCGAGCCTGGACGGAGGCCGGTCGTGTCTTTGCCGGTGAACCGTCGCCGGGATAGATCCGAGCGGCTAGAGGCAGATTCGGTAACTGCATGCGACGCGAAGGCGTTGCCATGGTTGTGCGAACCAGTACCCAGCCAATCCATGGCAAGGCGCAGTCGCAGGCGGCCGGATTGGCCAAATCCGGCAGCCGCGTGCGCCAAATCCCGCGGCCGCGTATATAGCGGTTGACTGCCGGTGCCGGGGCTAGAGAGGCACATATCCGACTGTCGTGCTGTGGTCGGTTGGGCTAGACTGCGAGGCAGCGAGTCAGCGAGGTGGCCGAGAAAATGGTGGAGGCGGCTATGGCAGGGGTGGGGGCGAGGGGGAGGGGAGAAGAAAAAGGGACGGCCGTGTCCCTGACGGGTGGGCTAGGGGAGGACAAGGGCACGTGTCGTGCTCGTCCGCCCGTGTCCTTTTCGATGCAAACACGACCCAAATTTGGAGCGGGAATGGTTTGAAAGCAGACAGAAAAAGGACATTTGTCCATTTGCCCCCACACGTTGGGCCGCGTTTTGTGTTTGTTTAGCCTCAAACGGACGCGGCCGGACCATTTGGGGTCGTGCGTTGGAGTTGGCCTTAGATGGCCAGGTACTCTCTAGGGCAACAAGCCTACCCGGGGTTCAAGTTCTACACGTAGCATGGGTGCTCAAATATTTTTTATATTTAATTCAGTCTTTCAGTCACTATTATTTCAATGCTATGACTTGGCCTTTTACAATGAAGTGCTTGTGGGGACATTGTCAATCTCAACTTCTATTGATTCAACATCACATAGCTACTCCTAGTGGTAGGTATATGTGTGCTCCTTCATAGGGGTGAGTGTGTGTGTGTGTGTGTTGTGAGTTTATATGTTGTACCGTGTTGCTACCTCTTGATCTTGCGTTGATTTTTCCCTTGAACAGGGAAGGGTGATGAAACAAAGTAGAAATAAGTATTTTCCTCAGTTAAGAACCAAGGTATCAATCCAGTAGGAGGTACACACAAGTCTCCAATAGATGCAACTGCACAAACTAACAAACTCTTGCACACAGCATGAAAAAGGGGTCGTCAACCCTTGAAGGTCACTAGCAAGGGTGAGATCTGATAGAGATTGATATAAAAGATAAGTAAAAGTGTAAAATAAAGTAAATATAAATAAATTACAGCAAGGTATTTTTTGGTTTTTGGTTTTATAGATCTGAAAATAAAAATATGATAAAAATAGACTCGGGGCCCATAGGTTTCACTAGAGGCTTCTCTCTTGAAAGAAACATGCGATGGGTAAACAAATTACTATTGAGTAATTGATAGAAAAACGCATAATTATGACGATATCTAACGCAATGATCATGAATATAGGCATCACGTCCGTGATAAGTAGACAGAAACAATTCTGCATCTACTTCCACACATCGACCGCTATCCAGCATGCATCTAGCGTATTAAGTTAACAAGAACAGAGTAACATCTTAAGCAAGATGACATGATTTAGAGGGATAGATCCAATCAATATGGTAAAAAAACCCATGTTTTTATCCTTGATAGCAACAATACAAATACGTGCCTTGCTACCCATACTGTCACTGGGTGAGGACACCGCAAGATTGAACCCATCACAAAGCACCTCTTCCTTTGCAAGAAAGATCAATATAGTTGGCCAAACCAAATCAATAGATCGGAGAGAAATAAAAAGCTATCTTAATCATGCATAAAAGAGTTCGGAGAAGACTCAAATAATATTCATAGATAATCTGATCATAAATTTTCATCATATCTCAGCAAACACACCGCAAAAGAGGATTACATCAAATAGATCTCCAAGAACATCGAGGAGAACATTGTATTGAAGATCAAAGAGAGAGCAGAAACCATCTAGCTACTAGCTATGGACCCGTAGGTCTGTGGTAAACTACTCACACATCATCGGTAGGGCAGCAAAGTTGGTGTAGAAACCCTCTGTGATCGAATCCCCAACCGGCAGAGTGATGGAAAAGGCCCCAAGATGGGATCTCACGAGAACAGAAGCTTGCGGCGGCGGGAAAGTATTTTTGGTGTGCCCTCTAGTATACGGGGAATATTTGAGTATTTATGGAGCTGGGGTTAGGGTTAGGGGAGTCCCGAGGGGCCCACGAGCCCGGGGGCGCCACCCCCTCCCGGGGCGCACCCTGTGAGCTTGTGGCTCCCTCGTGGCCCCTCTGGCCTCCTCCGGAAGCTTCATGGTTGTCTTCTGGTCCAAGAAAAATCCTCAAAAAGTTTCGTTCTGTTTGGACTCTGTTTGGTATTGATTTTCTGTAAAAGACAAAAACAAGGAAAAAACAACAACTGACACTGGGCACTAGGTTAATAGGTTAGTCCCAAAAAATGACATAAAATAGCATATTAATGCATATAAAACATCTAAGATGGATAATATAATAGCATCAAACAATAAAAAATTATAGATACGTTGGAGACGTATCACATGTCTCACAAAATAAAATATTGACTATAGTATATTGGCCAACATTCAAAATTTGGAACTATAACTCATACAACTTCTAGTAACTTGATGACATATAGTTTAATACATGACCTTAGATATGAAACATTAAGTTGCATATAAACATCAATCGAAAATATTTATGTGGGGACATGACTCATTCATAAAAAAAATATTTGCGACCAATATTGATTTCCCCATTTATACTTGGGCGAAGATCGGTGCGGATTTTCTGCGCATGTGAAGGCCGTGGAGATAGGTTGTCCATTGGCCATACTTACCTTTTCCCATCTATAAATACCTTGTCATACGAGGCATACCAGCACCCAATCACCATACTATCTAGTGGGAAGAGTAGGAAGATCCCCAATCTCCTCCATCACCATCTAGCTCTAACCTTCAGGTACATGTTCCATTATTTGTTTTCCTGCCTTATTCTATCATCGGGCTTCTGGTGCTTTTAGTTTCATCATGAGGCTTCTGGTGCTTTTAGTGTCCACACTTTACATCCATGAGAATTTTAGAGGTGGATCTATACCAGTATAGGGTGGAAGTATCCATTTTAATTTGATCTGTTAATCAATATCTTCATGGTTGTCATTGTTAGCACCCATCTATATGCATTTATGTATTATTGCTGGCATGTTCATTGTTTATTTTCCATGTTGATGTTATCTAGGCGCATCGGTTTTTTCAGTCCTGCACATCATAGAAAAAGGAATGAACATGGGGAACTTTGCATGCATAGCACAATCGATCGTTCTCTGTCATTGTTTCATTTGAAATAGACAATTTTGTTTCATTGTGTTATGCGATGTTTAAATTATGAGTTTAGTAATATATTAAGATTTTGCTAGTTGATTCTTTTCAAGAATAACAATGTGCTAGCAAGTACTAATATGGCATGCGTGGATCAAGAAGAAAATATATTCATGTGTTTGTAATTCATTTAGGTGATCATGGAGCTCAAGGCCAAAGGATCCACCTCTATCAAGGCACTACTTGTAGAGGACATTGGAGTTTGTAGGTTGGTCCTCTCAACAATTCTGCTCAGACTTCACTGTGAGGTTACTCTAGCCATGAATGGGAAGGAAGCTGTTGATTTGTTCCTTGCGGGGAAAAAGTTTGACATTGTTTTGTTCGATAAGAATATGCCCATCATGACTGGTCCAGAGGCACTTAATTCTATATCATTGTATATGCAAGTATTTGGCATGTATATATATAAATATAATCCTCCTATTTACAAAAAAGACAATATAATATTTATATTGCTCGACAGGCAATTGTGAAGATTCGTGCTATGGGGGAAACTGATGTGAAGATGGTTGGGGTTTCTGCCGATGACCATGCCATGGAGGCGTTCATGAGTGCTGGTGCTGATTTATTTGTGCCCAAACCAATGAGGATGGAGGCTCTTGGCCCTATCATTCAGAAGGTCATCAAGAAGAAGAAGAATGACATGGTCTAGCGCAATTCATCTTGCTTAAGTGGTGGAGGAAATAATAATGTATGACTTTTCGATCTATGTTTGCTTCAGTCTCCGTTGTTGTGTTGCTTGTTCAAATGTATCGTTTGATTTCGAGAACTTCGTGTTAATGGCAAGACATCATTATCCATAATAATAAGGTGCCTATGATATATTGGATCGATATGAGCTATAGGTCTTTCTGTTTTTGGCCAAGGCTTCTCACCAACTCAGGTTTCATGTTGTGAGTCATGTACCCTTTTGAGAGGAAAATTATTCGACTATCAATATTTTTTAACTGTTATATGGTCCGGATTACTAGTTAATGGTCAGTGTGGCGTATCCAATTAATGACCGCTATTATTAATCCGTCACTGATCCTTTATATAAAACTATTGGCAAACATCCCCATATCTCTGCCATGTCCATATAAGTAAAATTAACTTGCCATGCACCCATCCATCTGCTTGAGAAAGGTTTCACTACTAGTGCGTCTACGGATTGCAGCAAGGTTCATAGACCCTTATTCGAAATCCTAGCATTTATGGTATTCTGCTGGTTGTTGTTTTTTGAGATAGCTTACCAGGCTTGCTGCCTGGTAGCATTTATGGTATTACCTCATTTATTTCCCGACCTTTCTCCTCTTGCAACATCAGCAAGCACCAAGCAGAAACCTGACATTTGGCTCTAGCCTCCCTGGTGTTGACGAGTTATACATTTAAAATATTACAATCTACTATGAGGTTTTCGAAGGAAGTACTGAGGAGTGTCGTGTCATCTCCTACTTCCAATGATTGAGATTAACACGCCATACATCCAATCGGGTTCAAGCAGAAGAGAGAGGGCACATGCGAGCTGCATATACGATGTAGGAAATAAGCCATGGCGGGGCTGAGAGCGTGCGCGTGTGTGTGCATGCGCTGGTCGCGTCAGGTCCGGCCCGTGGCGGGCTCGGGTGTGCGCGTGCGTGCCGAGTGTAGGTGTGCATGTGTGTGCGAGTCAGCGTGTGTGTGCGCGTGCCAGCGTGGGTTAGCCAGCGAGGGGTCAGGGGGAGAGGACCGCGTTGGGCGCGCAGCATGGCTGCGGCGATCGTGTGCGTGCGCGATCGGAGCGCGCAAGCCGGAGAGCGCAGGATGTGGCGAGTGGAGGTGGGCGCGTTCGAGCACGGCGCGGCGTGTCGGAGCTTGCGGGTATAAAACCCTCTCCACCCCTGTGTAACCGCTGAGGAGATCGAGTTCGAGCTTGAGGTGAAATACGACAAAGCCGTACATGCGGCGGGTGTTCGTGCGCCGGAAAATTTCTCTATGTTCTTCTTCCTCCTCTCCGAGCGTGTCTCCGGTGATCACCGTCGAGTGTCGTAGCCCGTGGCGCCAACATTTGGTATCAGAGCAAGGTGAGGGAGCTCGTCGATGGCGATGCCAATTGTGGCGCACGGCGGAGGCGCGGGCTCGGTGTCGATGCCGATGCCGATGCTCACGCCGGACAACTACATGGTGTGGGCGATCAAGGCGCACACAATCCTCGATGCCCACACTTTGTGGGAGGCGGTGGCGCCGGCGGGCGACGCGACGGTGAACGCAAAGAAGTGCAAGACGGGAAGTGCGATGATCCTCGGTGGGCTGCCGCAGGATGTGCTGCTGTCGGTGGTGACGAAGCTCACCGCCACAGAGGTATGAGACTCTCTGAAGGTGAGGTTCGTCGGGGCCGATCGGGTGCGGGCGGCCCGGCTGGCGACGCTCCGCGGCGAGTTCGATCGCTTGAAGATGGTGGATGGCGAGGGGCTGGACGCGTACGCATGGAGGTTGGCTGCGATGACGGCGCGGTATGCGAACCTCGGGGAGACGCTGCGCGATGCGGCGCACGTGAAGAAGCTCCCGGACACCGTCCCCGAACGCTTGTTCCCGGTCGTCGCCGGCATTGAGCAGTTCTGCAATGTCGATGAGATGGTGTTCAACGAGGTGCTCGGGTGGCTGCGTGCGTTTGATGAGCGGACGCGGCGCCATGGACAATACGGCGGCGAGCGCTGGGCTGATCAACTCCTCCTAACCATGGCGTAGTGGCGCGCGCGGGAGCGGCGCTCGGGACGACGACGACGACGGGCGGAGCATGGCATCGGGCAACGGCGGCAACAGACGCGGGCACTGCTACAAGTGCAGCGAGCGTGGCCATTTCAAGCGGGACTGCCCCCAGCTGCGGAGGAAGCCAGCAACGGAGCACGCGTTGCTGGCGGACGTCGGCGTCGAGGACGCCGGCCTCCTCTAGGTCGTGCCTTAGGGGGTGAAATGTAGGAAATAAGCCACGGCGGGGCTGAGAACGTGCGGCGTGTGTGCATGTCCTGGTCGCGTCAGGTCCAGCCTATGGCGGGCTCGGGTGTGTGCGTGTGTGCCTGAGTGTAGGTGTGCGTGTGTGTGCGAGTCAGCGTGTGTGTGCGCGTGGCTGCGTGGGTTAGCTAATGAGGGATTAGGAGGACAGGATCGCGTCGCGTGCGCAGCATGGCCGCGGCGATCGTGTGCGTGCACGATCGGAGTGCGCGAGCCGGAGCGAGCGGGGCGTGGCGAGTGATAGGTGGGCGCAATCGAGCGCGTCCCGGCGTGTCGAAGCTCGCGGGTATTAAACCCTCTCCACTCCTGTGAAATCACTGAGGAGATCGAGTTCGAGCTAGAGGTGAAATCTCCCGACCCCGACTCCTCCTCCCGACCCCGTACATCTCCAGCCCGTACATCTTGCCCGTAGGCTCTTCTTCTCCCGACCCCGACTCCTCCTCCCGACCCCGTGCGGCCGCCGCCGGGCCGCACCGGGCGGCCACATCCTGATCTTCCCTCGACTCCCCGTGCACCCCCCTTCCTCCGCCGCTGCCGGCAACATCGCTGGGCGAAGGCCCCGTGGCGCGGCGGCGACGGACCTCCTCTGGCGTCCTGAGATCTGAGGCGGTGGCAGCCTGATTTGGATCTCCCTCCCGATGAGGATGGCGGGCAGCGGCGGCCGGGGCGCGACGGGGGGTTTGGCTGCAGCCGGCGGGAGTAGTACGAGATGGCGGCAGCGGCGGCCGGGGCGCGTCCCGGGCTGCCGTTACGTCCTCAAACTGCTGCATCTCATCGGATTCGGCGATGGCTCGCTGAAGCACTCCGGGTCTGCATCACATCACAAGGATTATGGCGGTGGTGGTCATCTCCTACGTCGGAGGTGGTCGACCTGAGACTGGATGATCGGATCTCGTGATCTGTAATCTTGTCCCGGCTACGAGTCGGGGAGACATAGTTGCCGGTGAAAACCGAGCCGATGGCGGACGATGGCGGCGTTCTGCGCCGTTACCTTGATGAAGGCATCATTCTGTAACTACTGTCGACCCACTTGTGCTGCTCCGGGGGAAACCCTATGATATGGTTTTCCAGTTCGAACGATGACGGCACTGCGGTGTCGTTTCTCTCTTGGGAGCCTCGTTTGTGGAGCAGCGCTGGAAGTCAGAGGCAGGAGGTGGAGCGGCTTCGTCTTGCACGGAGCTTCGGTGGAGATGTCAAGTCATGCCTGACCGACAGGTGCTACACTTTGTCATGCCTGGTCGGCAGGTGCTATGCACGACAGATCTTCCAAGGACTTCAAGCTGTGTCGGCTGGTGGTACTTGACAGCATGGCGCTGAGGTGTATCAGTGGCGACCGCGACGTGCTCAGCTGTTTGCGCGCAGGGAGGAGGTGTCGTTGGGCGCCGTGGTGGCGTCGACGATAGCTAGACCAAGTAAGGTTGATGCATCAGTATAGTTCTGAAGATGGAGTGGTGGCAGTTGGCGGCGGCGGCCTCTGAGAGCACGCCAGACCAGTGTGTGCCCCATACCCGGCAAGTGGCTAGGTTGGGGTCTCAGGTCTTAGATGTTAGGCTTGGCTGCGATGTCTGTTTGGTATTAGGCCCAGGCTATCTGCGCCCCTTCATCAGCTGGATAGGTGTAGCGACAGTCTGTTGCTTAGACGGTGGCTTTAGTCTTACTGTTGTATCACTTTGTAAGGTCTTGTGAGAATAATTAATAAAGTGGCCGTATGCATCGCCCAGATGCAGAGGCCGGGGGTCATCCTCCTTTTCTAAAAAAAAAGAGGTGAAATACAGAAAAGCCGTATATGCGGCCGGCGTTCGGGCGCAGGAAAAATTCCCCGTGTTCTTCTTCCTCCTCTCCTAGCGTATCTTCCGTGATCGCCATCGTGTGCTGCAGCCCATGGCGCCAACAAACGAATTGATCAAAAAAGGAGCGAAGATTGCTACGGAAATGGAGAAGTAAACTTAGTTTAGGGATCTATTATCTCGTTGAGGAGGTCCTTCTTGAACAACCAAGGAGCACCACGAGCGATGTAGGGCTTGGGGCTGCCCCAAATAGCCTTCGACCATCTATGTCACTACATCTGGCCTCTACTTTAACTATTACTACTGGAATGAAAAATACACTACATATGTACAAAGAATAGTAATCCTTGATTTTCCTTTGCATGGCATAATTGAATATTACAAAGGAGAACACAAAGCTTACATAGAAATGATAACCAGCGGAAGTACGTGCATAAATCGGTAAACTACGGATTGTGACTGACAGGTGGGGCCTATTGACTGTTGAGTCAGCAGTCAACAGTTAGGTTGACTAGTCAAACCTGACCAATGGGACTCACTGCTTAGCGGGGTTTTGTCAGCATTTTAATTAGTTTAATTAACTATAATTAGGAGGTGGGGCCTAGTGGTCAGTGACAAGGGTTAATTAATAGGATATTATTTAAATTAAGTAAATGCTAATTTGGGGGCCGTGTGTGAGTGACATATTACACTTTTTGTTAGTGCTAAAAGACGTTCCTGGTAGGCCGGGCCCACGTGTCAGTGACTCAGGATAGTCCAAACGCGGTGGCGCGCCGGCGGTAGAGCTCCGGCGACCAGAAGAACGGTGGTGGGGTTCGGGATTGCGTCTTTAGCGGCCATTTTGCGCACGGAGGACGCATTTGAATCAGAGAAGCGGTGAGCGTGCAACGGTGGCATCGGTTCAACTGGAGATGGCCGGAGTTGGCATTGGCGTTAAGGCGAGGCGTCGGTTGGAGTTTGGGGTGGACGCTGGCGAGGCTGCGGAGGACGACAAGGCGAACAAACGGCGGCGTTGGGTTCCTAGGAGCTCCAGGAGCTCAATGTGGTGCTCGAATGCAAGCTTGGAAAGTAGTGGCCGCGGCGGTGATGCGAATGGTGGCAACGAGCACCGTCAATGGCCACGGAGCTAGCTAGGGGGCGCACACAAGCAGAAAGATAGAGAGGAAAGACGACGGGGCTCATAGTGAGACTATAGAGGTGCAAAGCGGGTTGGCGAGGCTCTGGTCGGTGAGCAGCGAGTGGCACGACAGAGCTTGACGAGGACATCGATTCCGGCGATGTAGGGGCTCCTGACTTGAGCTCGTGGCCGCAGGCGACGTGGGCGACGACGATGAAGATCCTAGACATGAACTCAGATGAGGAGGAGCTCGGTGGCCACGCGAAGGGGCATCATTAGGGTGAATTCACTATAGCTTAATTATAGGGGTGTTACAATACCTGTAGTATGATAGTGACATTATGTTGACATTTGAACAAATCTTGAAAATACCACTTGGATCCCCTCTTAATAGTGCGGAATCCTTGTAACTCAAAATTTATATAAAGGAGTCTACACTTCTTCTCTGTTGTCATCTTCTTGAGTCATATCTCGTTTGATGTGTCCATGATCCCTACATAATGATGCCAAGAAGACAAATATCATGTGTATTCACTTAGCAAATATAATTAGTCTCATGTATGTATTTTGTCATCAATATCAAAATTTGATTAAGAGCATGATTGCACTTTCACATTTGCTCATTAAATCTATAATCAAAACTTCTTATTGGTTCCATTTTGATTAGAGATGCATAAAATCACATAATGACCATCAAGAACATCATCTAAATTAATACCGTCTAGCCGCTGGGCCAGGCCCAGCCTAGACAGAGGTCGGCCATGTCTTTGATGGCAAACCATCGCCGGGGTATAGATCCGAGCAGCAAGAGGTAGATTCGGTACCTGCATGCGATGCGGAGGCGTGGCCATGGTTGTGCGAACCAGTACCCTGCCAATCCATGGCAAGGCGCAGTCACATGCGGCCGGATTTGCCAAATCCGGTAGCCGCATGCGCCAAATCCCGCAGCCGTAGGTATAGCAGTTGACCACCAGTGCAGGGGCGAGAGAGGCACATATCCGACCGTCGTGTTGTGGTCGATTGGGGTAGACTACGAGACAGTGAGTCAGCGAGGTGGCCGAGAAAATGCCGGCGGCGACTATAGCGGGGGTGGGGGCGAGGGGGAGGGGAGGAGGAGAAGAAAAAGGGACGACCATGTCTCCGACGGGCAGGCTAGGGGAGGACAAGGGCACGCGTCGCACTCGTCCGCCCGTGTCCTTTTCGATGCAAACGAGGCCCAAATTTGGACCGAAAATGGTTCAAAAGCGGACAGAAAAAGGACATCTGTTCATTTGCTCCCGCGTGTTGGGTCGCGTTTTGTGTCTGTTTAGCCCCAAACAGACGGGGACGGACCAGTTGGAGTCATGCGTTGGAGTTGGCCTTATATGGCCAGGTACTTTCTACGGCAACAAGCCTACCCGAGGTTCAAGTTCTACACATCGCATGGGTGCTCAAATATTTTCTATATTTAGTTCAGTATTTCTTACATTATTATTTCAATGCAATGACTTGGACTTTTACAATGAAGTGCCTATGGTGGCATTGTCAATGTCAATATCTATTGACTCAACATCACATTGCTGCTCCCAGTGGTAGGTATATGTGTTCGCCTTCATAGGTGTGTGTGTGTGTGTGTGTTGTGAGTTTATGCGTTGTAACATGTCTCTCAAAATAAAATATTAACTATAGTATATTGGCCAACATTCAAAATTTGGAAGTATAACTCATACAACTTCTAGTAACTTGATGACATATAGTTTAATACATGACCTTAGATATGAAACATTAAGTTGCATATAAACATCAATCGAGAATATTTATGTGGGGACATGAATCATTAATAAGAAAATATTCATGACCAATATTGATTTCTCCATTTATACTTGGGCGAAGATCGGTGCGGATTTTCTACGCGTGTGAAGGCAGTGGAGATAGGTTGTCCATTGGCCACACTTACCTTTTCCCATCTATAAATACCTTGTCATACGAGGCATACCAGCACCCAACCACCAGACTATCTAGTGGGAAGAGTAGGAAGATCCCCAATCTCCTCCAGCACCATCTGGTTCTAACCTTCAGCTACATGTTACATTATTTGTTTTCCTGCCTTGTTTTATCATCAGGCTTCTGGTGCTTTTAGTTTCATCGTGAGGCTTCTGGTGCTTTTATAGTGTCCATGCTTTACATCCATGAGAATGTTAGAGGTGGATCTATACCAGTATAGGGTGGAAGTATTCATTTTAATTTGATCTGTTAATCAATACCTTCATGGTTGTTGTTCTTAGCACCCATCTATATGCATTTATATATTATTGCTGGCATGTTATCCTGGCGCATCGGTTTTTTCAGCTCTGTCATTGTTTCATTTGAAATAGACAATTTTGTTTCATTGTGTTATGCGATGTTTAAACTATGAGTTTAGTAATATATTAAGATTTTGCTAGTTGATTATTTTCAAGAATAACAATGTGCTTGCAAGTACTAATATGGCATGCATGGATCAAGAATAAAATATATTCATGTGTTTGTAATTCATTTAGGTGATCATGGAGCTCAAGGCCAAAGGATCCACCTCTATCAAGGCACTACTTCTAGAGGACATTGGAGTTTCTAGGTTGGTCCTCTCAACAATTCTGCTCAGACTTCACTGTGAGGTTACTCTAGCCATGAATGGGAAGGAAGCTGTTGATTTGTTCCTTGCGGGGAAATTTTTTGACATTGTTTTGTTTGATAAGAATATGCCCATCATGACTGGTCCAGAGGTACTTAATTCTATATCATTGTATATGCAAGTATTTGGCATATATATATATACTACCATGTGGTAGTATATACTCAACTTTATTATTTTTATTATGTTCATATACTATATCTAAGATACTCCAAAGTGAGTTATATGAAAAAATTGCAAGTGAGCTCATAGTTTTATTGTATTTGTGAAATACGTACATATTTGTACGCGAAATGAAGTATGCATAAAATATGATATATACTACCAAAAAATAGTATATATACTACCTAAACATTCTTATATACTACATATAATCCTCTTATTTACAAGAAAAGACAATATAATATTTATATTGCTCGACAGGCAATTGTGAAGATTCGTGCTATGGGGGAAACTGATGTGAAGATGGTTGGGGTTTCTGCCGATAACCATGCCATGGAGCCGTTCATGAGTGCTGGTGCTGATTTATTTGTGCCCAAACCAATGAGGATGGAGGCTCTTGGCCCTATCATTCAGGAGGTCATCAAGAAGAAGAAGAATGAGATGGCCTAGTGCAATTCATCTTGCTTAAGTGGTGGAGGAAATAATAATGTATAACTTTTCGATCTATGTCTGCTTCAGTCTCCATTGTTGTGTTGCTTGTTCAAATGTATCATTTGATTTCGAGAACGTCATGTTAATGGCAAGACATCATTATCCATAATAATATGATACCTATGATATATTGGATCGATATGATCTATAGGTCTTTATGTTTTTGGCCAAGGCTTCTCACTAACTCAGGTTTCATGTTGTGAGTCATGTACCATTTTGAGAGGAAAATTATTTGACTATCAATATTTTTTAACTGTTATATTGTCCGGACTACTAGTTAATGGTCAGTGTGGCGTATCCAATTAATGACCGCTATTATTAATCCATCATTGATTGAGGGAGTCCTGGATTAGGGGGTGTTCGGATAGCCGAACTATACCTTCAAGCCGGACTCCTGGACTATGAAGATACAAGATTGAAGACTCCGTCCCGTGTCCGGAAGGGACTTTCCTTGGCGTGGAAGGCAAGCTTGGCGATACGGATGTTCAGATCTCCTACCATTGTAACCAACTCTATGTAACCCTAACCCTCTCCGGTGTCTATATAAACCGGAGGGTTTTAGTCCGTAGGACAACATACACATCAACAATCATACCATAGGCTAGCTTCTAGAGTTTAGCCTCTCTGATCTCGTGGTAGATCAACTCTTGTAATACCCATATCATCAATATTAATCAAGCAGGACGTAGGGTTTTACCTCCATCGAGAGGGCCCGAACCTGGGTAAAACTTCGTGTCCCCTGCCTCCTGTTACCATCCGGCCTAGACGCACAGTTCGGGACCCCCTACCCGAGATCCGCCGGTTTTGACACCAACATTGGTGCTTTCATTGAGAGTTCCTCTGTGCCGTCGCCGTCAGGCCCGATGGCTCCTACGATCATTAATGGCGATGTAGTCCAGGGTGAGACCTTCCTCCCCGGCAGATCTTCGTCTTTGGCGGCTTCGCACTGCGGGACGATTCGCTTGGCCATCTAGAGCAGATCGAAAGCTACACCCCTGGCCGTCAGGTCAGATTCGGAAGTTTAAACTACACGGCCAACATCTGTGGGGACTTGATCTTCGACGGATTCGAACCACTGCCGAGCACGCTGCACTGTCACGACGAGCATGATCTAACTCTGCCGCCGAACAGTGCCCTGGAGGCCGCACCCGCATCGGCTCCGACCACTAGTTCGGAGCCGACCGCGCCGATCGAGGATGGGCGGTTGGACGCCACCTCGGGGGCTGCGATCCCAACGGCGGTTGAGCCGAACACCAGCCCCGTACTCTGCAAGACTCATGACTCCATGGAGCCGGATTCTTCTCCGGACTCCGAACCCTCCGCGCCCCTACCGAGCGAATCCGATTGGGCGCCGATCATGGAGTTCACGGCCGCGGACGTCTTTCAGCACTCGCCTTTCGGCGATATCCTGAAGTCACTGAAGTCTCTCTCTTTATCAGGAGAGCCCTGGCCGGACTACGGTCAGCAAGGTTGGGGTACGGACGATGAAGAAATTCAAAGCCCACCCACCACCCACTTGGTAGCCACTGTCGATGATTTAACCGACATGCTCGACTTCGACTCCGAAGACATCGACGGTATGGACGCCGATGAAGGAGATGATGAAGAACCAGCGCCTACTAGGCCCTGGAAAGCCGCCTCGTCATATGACATATACATGATGGACACCCCAAAAGAGGGAGATGGCGATGGAACAGCGGAGGATGACCCCTCCAAGAAACAGCAAAAGCGCCGGCGTCAGCGGCGCCGCTCAAAATCCCGCCAACACAAAAACGGCGATTCCAGCACGGGAGATAATAATACCCCAGAAAGCGCCGAAGAACATCCCCCCGAGCAAGATTTAGCACAGGAGGATGGAGAAACCAGCCCTCATGAGAGAGCGACTGACAGAGAGGTCGAGGACGATAATTATATGCCTCCCTCCGAAGACGAGGCAAGCCTCGACGACGACGAATTCGTCGTGCCAGAGGATCCCGTCGAACAAAAGCGTTTTCAACACAGGCTTATGGCCACGGCAAGAAGCCTCAAGAAAAAACAGCAACAACTTAAAGCTGATCAAGATCTACTAGTCGACAGATGGACTGAAGTCCTTGCGGCCGAAGAGCATAAACTCGAACGCCACTCCAAGAGCTACCCAAAGCGCAGGGTGCTACCCCGATTAGAGGAGGAAGCACTCGACGCGGCCGACAGGCCACCTCGTGGCCGCGACAGAGAGGCCTCATGGCCCTCCACCCAAGCCGCACCCCGTACCAAGGCATGGGAATATGCGCCGGACTTACGTAATATGTTGGAGGAAAAGGCAAGGCAAACAAGATTGATCTACGGATCGCGTGGGCGCCCCACGGTTCGAGACGGTAACCATCACGCCGGTCACAAATTCGGCAGGGCCGAACACAGTAGACAAAGCTCATTGGAGCTACGTCATGATATAGCCCAGTACAGAGGCGCCACACACCCATTGTGCTTCACAGACGAAATAATGGATCATCAAATCCCCGAGGGTTTCAAACCCGTAAACATCGAATCATATGATGGCTCAACAGATCCCGCGGTATGGATCGAGGATTATCTCCGTCATATCCACATGGCCGCGCAGATGATTTCCACGCCATCAAATACCTCCCACTCAAGCTTAAAGGACCAGCCCGGCAGTGGCTTAACAACCTGCCAACAGGGTCAATCAGCCGTTGGGAGGACCTGGAAGCCGCATTCCTCGACAATTTCCAGGGCACTTATGTGCGACCGCCAGACGCTGACGACCTAAGCCACGTAATTCAGCAGCCAGACGAATCGGCCAGGCAATTCTGGACACGGTTCCTAACAAAGAAAAAAAATCAAATAATCGACTGTCCGGACGCAGAGGCCCTAGCAGCCTTCAAACATAATATCTGGGACGAGTGGCTTGCCCGGCACCTCGGACAGGAAAAGCCAAAATCTATGGCAGCACTCACGGCACTCATGACCCACTTTTGCGCGGGAGAAGACAGCTGGCTTGCTCGTAGCAACAATATGACCAAGAACCCTGGTCGTTCGGACACCAGGGACATTAGTGGCAGGTCGCGTCGCAACCAGCAGAAGCGCCGCATCAACGGCGACAATGCTAAGGACACGGCAGTTAATGCCGGATTCAGAGGCTCTAAATCCGGTTAGCGAAAAAATTCATTCAAAAGGAATCCTAGGGGCCCGTCCAGCTTGGACCGAATACTCGACCGCTTGTGCCAAATACATGGCACCCCCGAAAAGCCGGCCAATCACACCAACAGGGACTGTTGGGTGTTCAAGCAGGCAGGCAGATTAAGCACCGACAATGAAGACAAGGGGTTGCATAGCGATGACGACGAGGAGCCCCGGCCGCCGAACAACAATGGACAGAAGGGTTTTCCCCCACAAGTGCGGATGATGAACATAATATACGCCACCCACATCCCCAAAAGGGAGCGGAAGCATGTGTTAAGGGACGTATACGCGGTAGAGCCAGTCGCCCCAAAGTTCAACCCATGGTCCTCCTGCCCGATCACCTTTGATCGAAGAGACCATCCCACTAGCATCCGTCATGGCGGATTCGCCGCATTGGTTCTCGACCCAGTTATTGACGGATTTCATCTCACTAGAGTCCTTATGGACGGTGGCAGTAGCCTGAACCAGCTTTACCAGGATACAGTGCGGAAAATGGGCATAGATCCCTCGAGGATTAAGCCCACCAAAACGACCTTTAAAGGCGTAATACCAGGTGTAGAGGCCAACTGCACAGGCTCAGTCACACTTGAAGTGGTCTTCGGATCTCTGGATAATTTCCGAAGCAAGGAGTTAATCTTCGACATAGTCCCGTTCCACAGTGGTTATCATGCACTGCTCGGGCGAACCACATTCGCCAAGTTCAATGCGGTCCCGCACTACGCATACCTTAAGCTCAAGATGCCAGGCCCTCGAGGAGTAATTACGGTTAATGGAAACACCGAACGCTCCCTCCGAACGGAGGAGCACATGGCGGCCCTTGCAGCGGAAGTACAAAGCAGCCTCTCCAGGCAGTTCTCCAGTCCGGCCATTAAACGTCTGGACACCATCAAGCGCGCCCAGAGTAACCTACAACAAGACCGCCTGGCACGTTCCGAGCAGGCGTAGCAATACGGCCCCAACCCCAACCCTCGCAAAAAGGCGACGCCAGTACTTCGCGTACATAACTACGCTCTAGAAATACCATGGGCATAGGGGGAGGGGCACCATCACGGCACGCCCAAAACACGGTTTAAACTGCACCAGGGGCTGCCGATTTTTTTTACTTTTCTCTTACTTCCAGGACTCTACTCTTCGGAAGGCCGCTTCGGCAGTTCAATTGCCGCACAAACGATGCAAGAACCAAGGAAGGAGACAATCCATGCCGCATCACGGAAATCCCAGGTGGTCTCTATCACGAGCAGTATACCTGTTTCGCATACTATTCCGCAGCTTGCCCCTGGAGCAGACATGTTCAATAGGCCAACTTTTCGTTTCTCGCATTACTTGTATCGTTCTGCTTTGATCGCAGCTATTTTTAATAAACAACGCATAGCTATTGTCTATTTTTGCATTACCTTTTTATAAATAATTGTTCCTTAACGACATGTTGCACCCGTACAATCTGGTATGGCTAAAATACGCCAGGGGCTTCAGTACCCCTCAATATGGTGTGAGAAGTCCGAACACTTTCACAAGTGCGGCACCCCAAACTTATAGCATTATATGCATCGGCTCCGAATCATGTTTTGGGTCAATAGTTGGGTTTGCCCGGATCCTATGTTTTGGTGCCTTACGTTCCGCTATATCGGCTAAGGTAGCACTAGGAGAACCACTGCGATTGTGCCCCAGTTGAGCTGGGCCGAGCACCTCAGTGGAGAAAGCTAAAACTGACTGTCATGATGAAGCGAGAGCTGGTCGCTGTTCGAGAGGTTTTTTTGAGTCCCTAAAGACTTATGCCGCTTCGGGCGAGGAGTCGGCTCTGTCCGGCCAAGGCGTGGATAGCGCCCCGAAATCGGCCTTCCAAATACTAGGGGCTTCGCCGAAATTTAAAATTATAGAATTCTATGGCTAAGTGAGAGTGTTCACGTGTTATAGTCCGATTGCCTCATTCGCTGGGCTGAGCGCCTCCCTCGAAGGACCCAAACATGGAAAAAAGAGTGCTCAGGTTTATCCCCGAACACCCCAGCACTAGAGGCATGGGGGCAGAAGCCGACGACTCGCCATCTCTCAGAATTGATAAACAGCCGCACAGAAGGTAATATTTTAAATCCAAACAGCATTACTAAGCGCATATGAACAAGTTTCCAGCGCACAGGACAAAAACGAGCGAGTTTTACTCAAAAATTACATCCCTAGTACATTCATCCGCCACAAGGCGGGCACCCTTCAGAACATCCTTATAGTAATTTTCGGGCTTACGATGCTCTTTCCCCGGCGGTGTCCCATCCTTCACAAGCTTCTCAGCATCCAGCTTGCCCCAGTGCACCTTAGCACGGGCAAGGTGTTGGGGAACGTAGTAATTTCAAAATTTTTCCTACGCACACGCAAGATCATGATGATGCACATCAACGAGAGGGGAGAGTGTTGTCTACGTACCCACGCAGACCGACTGCGGAAGCGTTGGCACAACGTAGAGGAAGTAGTCGTACGTCTTCCCGATCCGACCGATCCAAGCACCGTTACTCCGGCACCTCCGAGTTCTTAGCACACGTACAGCTCGATGACAATCCCCGGGCTCCGATCCAGCAAAGCGTCGGGGAGGAGTTCCGTCAGCACGACGGCGTGGTGACGATCTTGATGTTCTACCGTCGCAGGGCTTCGCCTAAGCACCGCTACAATATGATCGAGGTGGAATATGGTGGCAGTGGGCACCGCACACGGCTAAGGAACGATCTCAAGGATCAACTTGTGTGTCCTAGGGTGCCCCCTGCCTCCGTATATAAAGGAGCCAAGGGGGAGGGGCGGCCGGCCAAGGAGGGCGCGCCAAGGGAGTCCTACTCCCTCTGGGAGTAGGATTCCCCCCCAATCCTAGTTGGAATAGGATTCCTCGAGGGGGGAAAGAGAGAGAGGGGGCCGACCACCTCTCCTTGTCCTAATAGGACTAGGGGAGGGGGGAGGCGCGCGGCCCACCTTGGGCTGCCCCTTTCTCCTTTCCACTAAAGCCCACTAAGGCCCATATAGCTCCCGGGGGGTTCCGGTAACCTCCCGGTACTCCGGTAAAATCCTGATTTCACCCGGAACACTTCTGATATCCAAACATAGGCTTCCAATATATCAATCTTTATGTCTCGACCATTTCGAGACTCCTCGTCATGTCCATGATCACATCCGGGACTCCGAACAATCTTCGGTACATCAAAATGCATAAACTCATAATAACTGTCATCATAACGTTAAGCGTGTGGACCCTACGGTTCGAGAACAATGTAGACATGACCGAGACATGTCTCCGGTCAATAACCAATAGCGGGACCTGGATGCCCATATTGGCTCCTACATATTCTACGAAGATCTTTATCGGTCAGACCGCATAACAACATATGTTGTTCCCTTTGTCATCGGTATATTACTTGCCCGAGATTCGATCGTCGGTATCCAATACCTAGTTCAATCTCGTTACCGGCAAGTCTCTTTACTCGTTCCGTAATACATCATCCCGCAACTAACTCATTAGTTGCAATGCTTGCAAGGCTTATGTGATGTGCATTACCGAGAGGGCCCAGAGATACCTCTCCGACAATCGGAGTGAAAAATCCTATTCTCGAAATACGCCAACCCAACATCTACCATTGGAGACACCTGTAGAGCTCCTTTGTAATCAACCAGTTACGTTGTGACGTTTGGTAGCACACAAAGTGTTCCTCCGGCAAACGGGAGTTGCATAATCTCATAGTCATAGGAACATGTATATGTCATGAAGAAAGCAATAGCAACATACTAAACGATCGGGCGCTAAGCTAATGGAATGGGTCATGTCAATCAGATCATTCAACTAATGATGTGACCTTGTTAATCAAATAACAACACTTTGTTCATGGTTAGGAAACATAACCATGTTTGATTAACGAGCTAGTCAAGTAGAGGCATACTAGTGACACTAAGTTTGTCTATGTATTCACACATGTATTATGTTTCCAGTTAATACAATTCTAGCATGAATAATAAACATTTATCATGATATAAGGAAATAAATAATAACTTTATTATTGCCTCTAGGGCATATTTCCTTCACAAGGGCCCTACGGGCACCTTCTATGCAGACGGAGCGCTTGATAACCTCGAACCTTGGACAGGCCTCCACCAGCCGCCGCACCAGCCCGAAATAGCTCCCAGGCAGGGCCTCTCCAGGCCACAGGCGAACTAGGAGGCCCTTCATGGCCTATTCGACCGCCTTGTGGAGCTCGACCAGTTGCTTCAGCTGGTCGCTCAGGGGCACGGGGTGTCCGGCCTCAGCATACTGAGACCAGAACACCTTCTCCGTCGAGCTGCCCTCCTCGGCTCGATAGAATGCGGCGACATCGGATACACTCTGGGGAAGATCTGCAAATGCCCCTGGAGAGCTCCGGATTCGGGTAAGTATAAGGTAACTCACGTTTATATGTTTACTTTGCATAAAAAATGCCTTACCCGCCGCTATCTTCTTCACCTCATCCAACTCCTGGAGGGTCTTCTGGGACTCGGTCTTGGCAGACTTGGCATTTTCTATAGCTGCCGTGAGCTCGGATGCTCGCGTCTTCGAGTCAAGCTCCAAACTCTCATGTTTCTTCATGAGAACCTGGAGCTCTTGCCGCACCTTGCCAACCTCAGCCTCATACCTCTCCCGCTCGGTGCGCTCCGTGGCCGCACTCTTCTCGGCCTCGAGCAGCGCTTGCTTAAGGGTCGCCACCTCAGACGTGGCCCCTACAATAGCCATGTCAATCCTGTCATTTTTTGCAATTGCGCCTTTTTTATATACATATTCAAACAGGGTATTTCTTACCTTCCTTCTCCTCGAGCTGCTTCTTGGCACGCCCGAGCTCTTGCTCGGACTTCTCGAGGCTCTGCTTCAGCATGTCCACTTCCGCAGTTAGTGCGGCGGACGCTAGCAGAGAAGCCTGCATACGCATATTGACTCCTTTTGTTAGACTCCTGTGAATTCTTTGATCCTCTATTCGGCTTTTCTTCCCGAACGCCCAACAGAGCATCAGGGGCTACTATCTATGCGGTAACATTATTTAAACATTCTTTACTTACCTCAAAGCCTGTTAAAAGGCTAGTGCAAGCTTTAGTCAGTCCGCTCTTGGCGGACTGAACCTTCTGGACCACCGCACTCATAATAGTGCGGTGTCCCTCGTCGATGGAGGCGCCTTCGAGCACCTCCAACAGATTGTCCGGCGCCCCCGGTTGGACGGGGGTCACCGGCATGGTGGGCTTGTTCCTCTTGGAAGGAAGTCGCCCGCCGGACTCTGGAACCTTTGAGGGTTCCGGAGCGGCGTCCGGCCTTGGGCCGGACTTGGAGCCCTGGGGGGTTTCATCCCCTTTACTCCTGGAGTCCGGGAGGTCGCCTTGCGGCGCCTCCAGGACCACCTCCTCCCGGCTTGGAACCTGTTGGGACAACACTTCGATGTCGTCCGTAGGGCGGGGGGATGAAGCCGTCAGAAGCGAGTTCACATCCGACGGGTCCAGTGAGCCGCTCGACGATGTGTCGAGCCGGTCTTTGGGTGGGCTGCATAAACATATTCGACATAAGGGAAAGCTGTGAAAAAAAACGAATACTATGAATTACTCCGGTATCCGGACACTTACGATTTCGCCAGGGGCTTGGCCCTGGGCTGCCACTCCTCTTCGTCGTCGTCGGCGTCGATGGAGCAGCCCAGAGGAAGGGTTTTCCCCTTCTTGGACCCTCCGGCCTCCTCAGAGAGGTTGGCCTTCCTTTTCATCTCTCCTCCCGCTGGAGGGGGAGAGGTCTCTTCTTCTTCCTCCTCGTCTTCACGAGAGGAAGGCGCTTCGGGACAACACTCTTGACGGACTGAACCTTCTGGACCACCGCACTCATAATAGTGCGGTGTCCCTTGTCGATGGAGGCGCCTTCGAGCACCTCCAATAGATTGTCCGGCGCCCCCGGTTGGACGGGGGTCACCGGCACGGTGGGCTTGTTCCTCTTGGAAGGAGGTCGCCCGCCGGACTCTGGAAGCTTTGAGGGTTCCGGAGCGGCGTCCGGCCTTGGGCCGGACTTGGAGCCCTGGGGGGTTTCATCCCCTTTACTCCTGGAGTCCGGGAGGTCGCCTTGCAGCGCCTCCAGGACCACCTCCTCCCGGCTTGGAACCTGTTGGGACAACACTTCGGTGTCGTCCGTAGGGCGGGGGGATGAAGCCGTTGGAAGCGAGTTCACATCCGACGGGTCCAGTGAGCCACTCGACGATGTGTCGAGCCGGTCTTTGGGTGGGCTGCATAAACATATTCGACATAAGGGAAAGCTATGAAAAAAATGAATACTATGAATTACTCCGGTATCCGGACACTTACGATTTCGCCAGGGGCTTGGCCCTGGGCTGCCACTCCTCTTCGTCGTCGTCGGCGTCGGTGGAGCAGCCCGGAGGAAGGGTTTTCCCCTTCTTGGACCCTCCGGCCTCCTCAGAGAGGGCGGCCTTCCTTTTCTTCTCTCCTCCCGCTGGAGGGGGAGAGGTCTCTTCTTCTTCCTCCTCGTCTTCACGAGAGGAAGGCGCTTCGGGACCGTCGGATGACGAATCCGACACCTCCTGGCGCCGGGCACTCTTTCGAGTCCCCGTGGCCCTTTTCGTGGCCTTCTTCTCCGGCACCACATAGGGCGCCGGAACCAGCAGCTTCGCCAAGCGAGCGTCCGCTGGGCCTTCGGGCAGAGGAGCCGGACAGTTGATCTGTCCGGACGTCACCACCCAATCCTATCAAAGATAAGGGAACTCAGATCCCGCATAGAGTCAAACTATGAAAAACTGATACCCTGTAAAAGGACAAAAACAGCTTACCGCATGAGCGTGATGCTGAGTACTGAATCCGCGATCCTCGGCAGCGGATGCGGGAGCCTCGGCGCCCTTGAAAAGCATCCTCCAGGCATCTTCGTACGTCGTGTCAAAGAGCCTGTTTAGAGTCTGATGCTGCGCCGGGTCGAACTCCCACAGGTTGAAGGCCCGTCGTTGGCACGGGAGGATCAGGCGGATGAGCATAACCTGGACTACGTTTACAAGCTTGAGCTTCTTGTCCACCAGGGTTTGGATGCATGTTTGGAGTCTGGTCAGCTCCCCTTTTTTACCCCAAGACAGGCCTGTCTCTTCCAGGAGGTGAGCCGCGTAGGGGGGCCGGATCGAAACTCAGGGGGTGCGACCCATTCGGCATCGCGCGGCTCGGTGACATAAAACCACCCTGATTGCCACCCCTTCCGGGTCTCCACAAAGGAGCCCTCGAGGCACAGGACGTTGGCCATCTTGCCAACCATGGCGCCGCTGCACTCCGCCTGGCTGTCGCGCACCACCTTTGGCTTGACGTTGAAAGTCTTAAGCCATAGGCCGAAATGGGGGCGGATGCGGAGGAATGCCTCGCACACGATGATAAACGCCGAGATGTTGAGGACGAAGTTCGGGGCCAGATCGTGGAAATCCAGGCCGTAGTAGAACATGAGCCCCCGGACAAATGGATGCAGAGGGAAGCCCAGCTCGCGGAGGAAATGGGGGAGGAATACCACCCTCTCATGGGGCCTAGGAGTGGGGATGAGCTGCCTCTTTTCGGGAAGCCGGTGCGTGATGTCACTGGCCAGATATCCGGCCTTCCTCAGCTTTTTGATGTGTCCCTCCGTGATGGAGGAGACCATCCACTTGCCTCCCGCTCCGGACATGACTGGAGAAGGTTGAGGTGGTAGTGCGGACTTGGGCGCTGGAGCTCGAGTGCGCAAGAATGGATAGGCGAAGGAGGAAGAAGGCGTGGGTGAAAAGATGGATCCTTATCCCCTTATATGGGTGGACGCGACTACATGTCCCCACCAGCCTAGTAAAACTTGCTTATCTCCAAGCGCCGTAATCAAAGGCACGGTTGGGTTACCCACGCCCGTATTGATGAGAATCCCGAAATGAGGGGACACGATCTCTGCTTCAACAAGACGTGCCAAGGAAACTGCCTCGCACAATGCGCTGAGGTGGGATAATTAAACGACTCGGATAAAGGCTTGGCCGTGGCGTGTCGCACCATGGAATACGTCAGCAGATTAGATTTGTGTTAATATTATTATTCTCTCTATGGCAATATGTGGAAACTTATTTTGCAGAGCCGGACACTATCTTTGTGTTCAAAATCTTCTATGAAGTACTTGGAGGAGGAACCCGCCTTGCAATGCCGAAGACAATCTGCACGCCGGACTCGTCGTCATTGAAGCCTGGTTCAGGGGCTACTGAGGGAGTCCTGGATTAGGGGGTGTTCGGATAGCCGAACTATACCTTTAAGCCGGACTCCTGGACTATGAAGATACAATATTGAAGACTCCGTCCCGTGTCCGGAAGGGACTTTCCTTGGCGTGGAAGGCAAGCTTGGCGATACGGATGTTCAGATCTCCTACCATTGTAACCGACTCTATGTAACCCTAACCCTCTCTGGTGTCTATATAAACCGGAGGGTTTTAGTCCGTAGGACAACATACACATCAACAATCATACCATAGGCTAGCTTATAGGGTTTAGCCTCTCTGATCTCGTCGTAGATCAACTCTTGTAATACCCATATCATCAATATTAATCAAGCAGGACGTAGGATTTTACCTCCATCGAGAGGGCCCAAACCTGGGTAAAACTTCGTATCCCCTGCCTCCTGTTACCATCTGGCCTAGACGCACAGTTCGGGACCCCCTACCCGAGATCCGCCGGTTTTGACACCGACACTGATCCTTTATATAAAACAATTGGCAAACACCCACACATCTCTGCCATCTCCATATAAGTTAAATTAACTTGCCAAGCATCTATCCATCTGCTTGAGAAAGGTTTCACTACTAGTGCATCTACGGATTGCAGCAAGGTTCAAAGACCCCTTATTTGAAATCCTAGCATTTATGGTATTAGCACATTCATTTCCCGACCTATCTCCTCTTTCAACATCAGCAAGCACAAACTTGACATTTGGCTCTAGCCCGGCCATTCAGCCTCCTTGGTGTTGACGAGTTATACATTTAAAATATTACAATCTACTATGAGGTTATTGAAGGAAGTACAGAGGAGGGTTGTGTCATCTCCTACTTCCAATGATTGAGATTAATACGCCATACATCCAATCGGTTTCAAGCAGAAGAGAGAGGGCACGTGCGAGCTGCATATATGATGTAGGAAATAAGCCACGGCGGGGCTGAGAGCGTGCGTGTGTGTGTGCATGCGCTGGTCGCGTCAGGTCCGGCCTGTGGCGGGCTCGGGTGTGCGCGTGCGTGCCCGAGTGTAGGTGTGCATGTGTGTGCCAGTCAGCGCGTGTGTGCGCGTGGCAGCATGGGTTAGCTAGCGAGGGATCAGGGGGAGAGGACTGCATCGGGCGCGCAGCATGGCCGCAGCGATCGTGTGCGTGCGCGATCGGAGCACGCAAGCCGGAGTGCGCGGGACGTGGCTTGTGGCAAGTGGGCGCGTTCGAGTGCGGCGCGGCGTGTCGGAGCTTGCGGGTATAAAACCCTCTCCACCCCTGTGTAACCGCCGAGGAGATCGAGTTCGAGCTTGAGGTGAAATACAGAAAAGCCGTACATGCGGCGGGTGAGGGAGTCCTGGACTAAGGGGTCCTCGGGCGTCCGGCCTATTAGCCATGGGCCGGACTGATGGACTGTGAAGATACAAAGACCGAAAACTCTACCCATGTCCGAATGGGACTCTCCTTGACGTGGAAGGCAAGCTTGGTGATCGAATATGAAGATTCCTTTCTCTGTAACCGACCTTCTGTAACCCTAGATCCCTCCAGTGTCTATATAAATCGGAGGGCTAGGTCCGTAGATAACAATCATCATAATCATAGTCATACAGGCTAGACTTCTAGGGTTTTATCCATTACGATCTCGTGGTAGATCAACTCTTGTAATACTCATATTCATGAAGATCAATCAAGCAGGAAGTAGGGTATTACCTCCATAGAGAGGGCCCGAACCTGGGTAAACATTATGTCCCCTATCTCCTATTACCATCGACCTTAGACACATAGTTCGGGACTCCCTACCCAAGGTCCTCCGGTTTTGACACCAACATTGGTGCTTTCATTGAGAGTTCCACTGTGCCATCGTCAAAAGGGTTGATGGCTCGCCTTGTTGTCAAGGAAAATATCACCTCCGGAGGAGCCCTGGCCCCGGGCCAAACCCTCCGGCTGGGCGGCTTCGTCAAGACCTCCAGTTCGGCCCTTAAGCCGACGATGACCTCTCGAGTCATCGAAAATTGCCTCCGCGTTGATCCAGAATACTCCACACGGATGTATCTGATGGAGTTATCATCTTTAAACGAACTCCTAGATCGCATTGCCGCCTTGGGGGTCGCTACAGACTACGATCAAATTGGGCTTAAACGTGACCAACGAGAAATTAAAACTCCATCGATCACCCACCAGATAGCGGTAGTCGAGGAGCATGACAACTCTTCCTCTATATTGAGGACGGACTATGTTCGGATCGCCAATCTCGAAGAGCCGGACACTCTCCGGCAGAAAGACATGCCTTGTCCTCCGAACATAGAGTCGGACGACAAGCCTAAAAAATCAGTCGATATCCCGGAGCCCGAACTGTCAAGTCTGGAAGATCTTCAAACTCCGGATCCAAAATTGGGACAGGGTTCGGATTTAAATCCACCCACCCACCCAGATATGAGCGCTGTCATGAGCATACAACATCAGTCTTAGGAAATGGTCCACCACTTCTAGGCCAGGTTCCTCCTTGTCAAAAACAAGATTAAAGATTGCCCTGACGAAGATGCGATCTCAGCATTCCGCAATAATTGCATGGACGAAGGAATCCTCAACGCCATCAACCGCGTTGCATATTACAATTCACTGACTTGGCAACTATCGTACAGAAGTACATCACAAAGCCCCTGGAAAACTGAGGCAGCCCACTTGGGACCATCGGTCCCCACTCAACCCCTCGTTCAGGCGAAAAGGGCGCACCCTCGTGACACGCCCGGTCCAATAGTAAAGAAATATAAGCCCATTACGGGGCGCGGAACTGTTCTGGAAGGATGGCTCGATGGGCCATGCAAAATACACACAACACCAGATAACATACCAACCCACAGCCTTAGAGCATGTTGGATACTCCGGCAAGTGGCCAAGAGCGGCGAGGATATCCTCACCAAGAATACCCCAGAACAACACCCCCCAGAGGACGACGACCTCAAAGTATTGACGGTCTTCGAGACATTTGCTTCAAACAACAAGCACAAAAGGGCACTCCACGAACTCGCCGAAGTCTGCCAAATCGCAGCAATAAACCCTTCGAACGACACGGCTATAACTTTTAATGCCGGTAACAAACCAAAATACAGGACAACCCGAGCACCAGCGCCTTGGTCCTCAGTCCAATTGTGGATGGCTTTCGGCTCACCAAGGTTCTCATGGACGGCGGCAGCGGACTAAACCTCATCTATGAGGATACACTCCACAAAATGGAAATAGATAGGAGCCGCATTGACCTTCTGAGGAATCATTCCCAGTCAAGAGGCGTGGTGTGCGGGAAAAATCACACTTGACGTGGTCTTCGGCACATCGGAGAATTATCGATCTGAAGAAATAACCTTCCAAGTGGCCCCCTTCAACAGCGGATATCACGCCTTGCTGGGGCGAGACGCATATTTCCAAGCCATACCTCATTACGGGTACATGAAGCTCAAGATGCCCGGGCCCAACGGCACCATCACTCTTGCCAGTGATCCGGACATAGTGCTGCGCGCCGAAAGTAAAACCGCATCCTTGGCCCACGAGGCATTGTCTGAAGCCCTCGCGGCCGAAGAGCTGACCGCGCTGCACTCCACTGTGGATAGGGATGATGTAATTCTGGACAAACGACCCAAATCCACCTATTTCAAACCAGTAGAAGAAATAGTCAAATTCCAAGTCCATCCAACTGACCCCAACAAGACAGCATCCATCGGGGCACAACTCGACCCAACGGTCGATGCTGCGCTGCGAGAGTTCCTGCGTGATAACTGGGACATATTCGCCTGGCACCCTTCTGACATGCCAAGAATCCCACGCAGGTTGGCCGAACACAGCCTCAATATCTTAAAGGGATATAAACCGGTCAAACAAACACTGCGGCGTTTTTCCGAACCCAAATGACAAGCTATGGGAGAGGAGCTAGCCAAGTTACTCTAAGCCGGATTCATCAGAGAAATAAAGTACCCGGACTGGCTAACGAACCTGGTGATGGTACCAAAGAAGGATAAATCCTGGCGCCTATGCGTCGATTTCAAAGACCTCAACAAGGCTTGCCCTAAGGATCCCTTCCCCCTCCCTCGCGTCGATCATATTATTGACGCAACCGCAGGACACGACTCACTGTGTTTCCTCGACGCGTACTCCAGATACCATCAAATCAAGATGTAGGAGTCCGATCAAGCCGCAACGGCATTCATTACCCCATATTGGCCTTTCTGTTTCAACACTATGCCTTTCGGGCTCAAAAACGCTGGCGCCACTTACCAACGCATGATTCAAACATGCCTAGAAAAGCAGATCGGCAAGACAGTAGAAGCATATGTGGATGACATCGTCATCAAAACCAGGCACGTCGAGTCACTAATAGACGATTTATGTCTCACATTCGATAACCTCTGTGCATATGACATTAAGCTCAGTCCGGAAAAGTGTGTTTTCGGCGTTCCTGCTGGAATACTGTTGGGCTTCATTGTTTCCAGTAGAGGAGTCGAAGCAAATCCAGCCAAAATCCGAGCTTTGTCATAGTTGGCTACACCAACGGACCTTAAACAGGTCCAAAAACTCGCCGGATGCGTGGCAGCTTTAAGCCGCTTTATCTCCAGATTGGGAGAAAAGGCATTGCCACTGTATCGCCTACTCCGGTGCACCGATCACTTCGAGTGGACGGATGCGGCAACGGCCGGACTGGAAGAAATAAAAGCCCTTCTAGCGAGCAACCCAATCCTGGCCGCGCCAAACGCCGGTGAACCCATGCTATTATACATATCAGCAACACACCAGGTGGTGAGCGCCGTGCTCGTCGTTGAGCGAGAGCAGGGCAGGCACAAGTTCCCGCTTCAGAAGCCGGTATATTATGTATCCACTGTTCTCACACCATGCAAATGCCGGTACCCCAATTATCAAAAGATAGCATACGTGGTCTTCATGGCATCCCGGAAGCTGCGACACTACTTCCAAGAGTGTTCGACCATGGTGGCTTCCGAAGTACCACTCAATGATATAATAAACAACCGCGATGCTACGGTACGGATCGCCAAATGGGCCATTGAGCTCCTTCCATTCGACATAACATAAAAACCGCGTCGAGCCATTAAATCCCAAGTACTGGCGGACTTCGTCGCCGAATTGACAGAGGCCGAACTCCCTAAAGAGTACGACACATATTCCAACTGGGTCATGTATTTCGATGGCTCCAAAATGCTGGCAGGATTAGGAGCAGGCGTCGTTTTAACGTCCCCCACTAGAGACGTAGTCCATTACATACTCCAAATATTATACACAGACTCCAACAACGCAGCTGAATACGAGGCCTTATTGCATGGTCTTCGGATGGTCGTCTCCATGGGCATACAGCGCCTGGAAGTGTGCGGGGACTCAAACCTCGCAATACCTCAAATAAATGGAGATTTCGGTGCCAAAGATCCAAAGATGGCGGCTTATCACAACGCCGTCCTAAAAATGTCGGCTTGGTTCGAGGGGCTCAAGTTTCATCACGTGGCTCGAGAAAGTAATCAAGCGGCGGATGTCCTTGCTCGCATCGGCGCTAAGCGTGACCCCGTCCCACCTAACATCTTTCTGGAAAGGCTTTTTAAGCCGTCCGTGGTGTGGCAAGGGGAGAGCAGCAACACCAGCCCGGATTCGAACACAACCCCAGATTCTGAACACACCGATATCATCGGGGGCTCAGCCACCGAAATAACACCGTCCGCCCATCTCATTATGCCAGTCATTGCCCCACAGACTGAACCCTTCTTGGCCTACCTTAATAGGAAAGAACTCCCTGAGGATTAGAATGAGGCCCGCCGCATTGTCCGGCGTTCGAAGGCCTACAAGGTTCATGACGGAGAGCTCTACAAGAAAAGCACTATCAGAGTCCTTCAAAGATGTATCTCCGAGGAAGAGAGGCGGCATCTCTTGGCTGAAATTCATGCCGGTCTCGGCGGGCACCACGCTGCAGCTCAGGCCCTTGTTAGCAAGGCCTTCGGTATAGGGTTTTATTGGCCGACGGCCCGATCAGACGCACATGACCTTGTCCAACGTTGCGTCGAATGCCACCTTTTCGCCAACCAGAGCCATATGCCACCCACCGCTCTGCAAACAATCCCCATCACTTGGCCTTTTGCGGTCTGGGGGCTTGATATGGTCGAACCCCTTAAAGGAGGAAGCCATAAGGAAAAATATCTGCTGGTCATGGTGGATAAATTCACTAAGTGGATAGAGGCCAAACCAGTTAAAATGGCCAAAGCCGGACGAGTGATAGACTTTATATCCGGCGTTGTACATCGTTATGGTGTTCCACACAGCATCATCACCGATAACGGCTCCAACTTCACAGCCGACGAGGTAAAAAAATTGGTGCGCCAATCTGGGCATTAAGCTCGATTACGCCTCCGTCTATCACCTGCAAACAAACGGTCATGTCAAACAGGCCAATGATCTTATTATGAGCGGCATCAAACCTAGGCTGGTGCGGTCTTTGAAGGAATCAGACAAGCACTAGGTTGAGGATCTCGACTCCGTACTCTGAGGGCTGCGGACCACACCCAATCGCACTACCGGATACACACCTTTCTTCATGGTGTACGGCGCAGAGGTTGTGCTACCTTGCGACATTATTCATGACTCACCTCGAGTGCACATGTACGAAGAGAGAGAGAGGCCGAGCTCGATCGGCAGGACAGCCTAGACGCCCCGGAGGAGGAGCGCGACGTTGCAAAAGCCCGTTCTGCATTTTATCACCAACAGGCCCGCAGATATCAAAGCAGAGAAGTACGGGCCAAGACTTATAATGTTGGCGAACTCGTTCTACACTTGCCGAAGAAGAAAAAAGACAAACTCCAGCCCAAATGGGAGGGTCCCTTCATCATTGACGAAGTTCTCACTGGAGGAGCGTACCGCCTGCGTGATGCGTCAGACAATCGCCTAGAGCCGAACCCTTGGAACGCGGCCAAACTCTAAAGATTATATGCCTAGCGCCGAACTCTTTGTTCGTCTCCTTCTCCCTATTGTTCCCATTGCTTTTTCCTCTCTTTTCGCTTTTTCCTTTTTTTAGCCTTACAAGCTTTTCGTGCGGCTCAACCGTGCACCTGTGACATACACATACTCAAATATGTACATCCATTATACCTGGGGGCTTCTTTGACATAAGCTTGTTAATGTTATTTTTCGGGCATCAAGCTCATCACATATGCGCATTTTCCCCATATATACCTTTTCTTCACCATTATATGCATTGATATGACTTAAGTTTTGGCCAAGCTGGGTTGCCTGGCTCCTGTGCTTATGCCCTACGTTCCCGTTAGTTCGGCTAGTCATAAAGGGAGCACCTCTGCGATTGTTACTGCCGGGTCATCCAGATGTGTACCTCAGACTGGGTGAAGCCGAAAGCTAGCGTTCTTAAAGGAATATTCGGTCGGTGGATTAAAGAAGTTTTTGCATTCACCCCATTGTGAACCCCCAGATGTTACTTATACTATGATTGTTCCAATCACAGTTCGGACATGCATTTTTACGCATGCACACCCAGGGAAAGGAACCCTCAATGGAACTATTCTCTCTGGAAGATGTTTCTTACAATCATAATGTAATATAACATAACTAGACGGATACAACTCGTCTGTTCAAGTAACTATGACCCCTACGCCTGGTTTCCATGCATACCCCAGTCTATTTTACCGCTCAGGTGTATGGAAACACTCTGAACCTTCAGGTCCAGAGGTCGAAGCAAAAAGGTCTGCCATGACAATCGTTTTACAATTCGGCTAGAAGGAAAGTACATAGTCACTTGGACTAAAAAATTTCCTCCTCTATACCGTCCAGCAGGCTGTCTAACTTACAATCCTGCTGGGAATACTTGGTGGCTACTTTACTTGGTCATATACCAAATTAACGGGAACTTCTTTCCCATCTGACCCTAGAGGTCCAACCCGAGCCATACGATTCGGATCAAGCTTGGTGTACCGTTTTTTCACCATGGCCCAGGCTTCTTGTGCACCTTCCCGGCAGGCCGATATCTTCCACAATCGAAAGCGCCGCCGCGCTCCCTTGAATAGCTCTATTGGCTCCTCCATCTTTCCTGGAGGGGAGGCAGATGTCCACAAGGCCTTGGCAACACTTCGCATCGCCTGCCGAGCCTGCTTGTGCATGTGCGACAGCTCTTGTAGCAAATCGCCCGAGATTCCGGACATCTCCTCTTCGGGACGACCGGTCAGTATACCTGCAGACATAACTCTGTCAGTCCCTTTTATCTCCGAATTATTCGAAGGTAAGTTCGACCACATACTGAATATGCCGCCTCGCAGCCTCTTATTTTACTTCACGGAATCAGCCAGCTAGGCCCGTACATCTTTCAGTTCTTCGTCCAGCTGGGTCTGGGCATCCTACAGCTTGTTTTTCTCATCTCTGACTCGGGTCAGAACACGCTCGCCTGCGGCGTGTAGTATTTTTGCCTCTTTCTCACCCGCTTGAGCGGCTTTCAATTTCTTCTCTAGTTGATCTGACGATCCTGTTAGGAGATAAGCAACAGTATTAGCACAGCTGGTATATAATTATTGTTTCTCGATGGAGGGAAATATTACCAGAGGACGCCTTCTTGGACTTTTCCAGTTCGGCGGTAACAACAGTTAGCTGTGTCCGACACTTTTCTAGCTCTTGGGCTAGCAGGTCGTTCTTCTCCGTAAGAAACTGGTTATACAACGATCCTTAAATCATTTGTACCAACAACTTCAAGTCTCGGGGGCTACTGGCATATGGTTATCATATTTGGACAAATTAAACTTACTTGCACATCTTTTAAATGTTGATTCATGGCTCTGTTAAGCCCATCTCGAGCAGCTCGGATATATGCATCAGCCGAGTTGAAGGCATTAAATGCCTCTTCTGAGAAGCTGGGGTCTCGTAAAACGGCCCTTCGGCGCCGATGATTCATGGCGCACTCCACTTCCGAGTTGGTGAAGGATACATCATCTGAATCCTCGGCTGAAGGATAATCCGGCGTCACCCCCGTATCAGCCCCTGTCTTTACGGCAGGATCTAGGTCCCGGCTGTGGGGAGTATTGAAGGAAATATGCCCTAGAGGCAATAATGAAGTTATTATTTATTTCCTTATATCATGATAAATGTTTATTATTCATGCTAGAATTGTATTAACCGGAAACATAATACATGTGTGAATACATAGACAAACAGTATGTCACTAGTATGCCTCTACTTGACTAGCTCGTTGAATCAAAGATGGTTAAGTTTCCTAGCCATAGACATGAGTTGTCATTTGATTAACGTGATCACATCATTAGGAGAATGATGTGATTGACTTGACCCATTCCGTTAGCTTAGCACTTGATCGTTTAGTTTGTTGCTATTGCTTTCTTCATGACTTATACATGTTCCTATGACTATGAGATTATGCAACTCCCATTTACCGGAGGAACACTTTGTCTGCTACCAAACGTCACAACGTAACTGGGTGATTATAAAGGTGCTCTACAGGTGTCTCCAAAGGTACTTGTTGGGTTGGCGTATTTCGAGATTAGGATTTGTCACTCCGATTGTTGGAGAGGTATCTCTGGGCCCTCTCGGTAATGCACATCACTTAAGCCTTGGAAGCATTGCAACTAATGAGTTAGTTGCAGGATGATGCATTACGGAACGAGTAAAGAGACTTGACGGTAACGAGATTGAACTAGGTATTGAGATACCGACGATCGAATCTCGGACAAGTAACATACCGATGACAAAGGGAACAACGTATGTTGTTATGCGGTCTGACCGATAAAGATCTTCGTAGAATATGTGGGAGCCAATATGAGCATCCAGGTTCCGCTATTGGTTATTGACCGGAGACGTGTCTCGGTCATGTCTACATTGTTCTCGAACCCGTAGTGTCCGCACACTTAAGGTTTCGATGACAGTTATAGTATGAGTTTATGAGTTTTGATGTACCGAAGGAGTTCGGAGTCCCGGATGAGATCGGGGACATGACGAGGAGTCTCGAAATGGTCGAGACGTAAAGACCGATATATTGGATGACTATATTCGGACATCGGAAAGGTTCCGAGTGATTCGGGTATTTTTGGAGTACCGGAGAGTTACGGGAATACGTATTGGGCCTTATTGGGCCATACGGGAAAGAAGGAAAAGGGCCTCAAGGGTGGCCGCACCCCTCCCCTTGGTCTGGTCCGAATTGGACTAGGGAAGGGGGGCGCCCCCTTCCTTCCTTCTCCTTTTCCCTTCCTCTTTTCCTATTCCATATGGGAGGTGGAATCCTACTAGGACTAGGGAGTCCTAGTAGGACTCCGCACTTGGCACGCCCCCTCCTAGGGCCGGCCTCCTCCTCCCTTGCTCCTTTATATACGGGTGCAGGGTGGCACCCCAAAGACACAACAATTGATCATTGATCTCTTAGCCGTGTGCGGTGCCCCCTTCCACCATAATCCTCGATAATATTGTAGCGGTGCTTAGGCGAAGCCCTGCGACGGTAGAACATCAAGATCGTCACCACGCCGTCGTGCTGACGGAACTCTTCCCCGACATTCTGCTGGATCGGAGTCCGGGGATCGACATCGAGCTGAACGTGTGCTAGAACTCAGAGGTGCCGTAGTTTCGGTGCTGGATCGGTCGGGCCGTGAAGACGTACTACTACATCAACCGCGTTGTGCTAACGCTTCCGCTTTCGGTCTACGAGGGTACGCAGACAACACTCTCCTCTCTCGTTGCTATGCATCACCATGATCTTGCGTGTGCGTAGGATTTTTTTTGAAATTACTACATTCCCCAACAGTGGCATTCGAGCCTAGGTTTTATGCGTTGATGTAATATGCATGAGTAGAACACAAGTGAGTTGTGGGCGATATAAGTCATACTACTTACCAGCATGTCACACTTTGGTTCGGCGGTATTGTTGGATGAAGCGGCCCGGACCGACATTACGTGTACGCTTACATGAGACTGGTTCTACCGATGTGCTTTGCACACAGGTGGCTGGCGGGTGTCAGTTTCTCCAGCTTTAGTTGAACCAAGTGTGGCTACGCCCGGTCCTTGCAAAGGTTAAAACAGCACCAACTTGACAAACCATCGTTGTGGTTTTGATGCGTAGGTAAGAACGGTTCTTGCTAAGCCCATATCAGCCACGTAAAACTTGCAACAACAAAGTAGAGGACGTCTAACTTGTTTTTGTAGGGCATGTTGTGATGTGATATGGTCAAGACATGATGCTAAATTTTATTGTATGAGATGATCATGTTTTGTAACCGAGTTATCGGCAACTAGCAGGAGCCATATGGTTGTCGCTTTATTGTATGCAATGCAATCGCGCTGTAATGCTTTACTTTATCACTAAGCGGTAGCGATAGTCATGGAAGCATAAGATTGGCGAGACGACAACGATGCTACAATCGAGATCAAGGTGTCACGCAGGTGACGATGGTGATCATGACGGTACTTTGGAGATGGAGATCACAAGTACAAGATGATGATGGTCATATCATATCACTTATATTGATTGCATGTGATGTTTATCTTTTATGCATCTTATCTTGCTTTGATTGACGGTAGCATTATAAGATGATCCCTCACTAAATTATCGAAGTATAAGTGTTCTCCCTGAGTATGCACCATTGCGAAAGTTCTTCGTGCTGAGACACTACGTGATGATCGGGTGTGATAGGCTCTACGTTCAAATACAAGGGGTGCAAAACAGTTGCACACGCGAAATAGTCAGGTTAAACTTGACGAGCCTAGCATATAACAGATATGGCCTCGGAACACGGAGACCGAAAGGTCGAGCGTGAATCATATAGTAGATATGATCAACATAGTGATGTTCACCATTGAAACTACTCCATCTCACGTGATGATCGGACATGGTTTAGTTGATTTGGATCACGTGATCACTTAGAGGATTAGAGGGATATCTATCTAAGTGGGAGTTCTTAAGTAATATGATTAATTGAACTTCAATTTATCATGAACTTAGTCCTGGTAGTATTAGCATATCTATGTTGTAGATCAATAGCTCGCGATGTTGCTCCCAGTTTATTGTGTTCCTAGAGAAAAATTATGTTGAAAAATGTTAGTAGCAATGATGCGGATTGGATCCGTGATCTGAGGATTATCCTCATTGCTGCATAGAAGAATTATGTCTTTGATGCACCGCTAGGTGACAGACCTATTGCATGAGTAGATGCAGACATTATGAACGTTTGGCTAGCTCAATATGATGACTACTTGATAGTTTAGTGCACCATGCTTAACAGCGAATCGGGACTTCAAAGACGTTTTGAATGTCATGGACCATATGAGATGTTCCAGGAGTTGAAGTTAATATTTCAAGCAAATACACGAGTTGAGAGATATGAAGTCTCCAACAAGTTCTATAGCTAAAAGATGGAGGAGAATAGCTCAAGCAGTGAGCATGTGCTCAGATTGTCTGGGTACTACAATCGCTTGAATCAAGTGGGAGTTAATCTTCCAGATAAGATAGTGATTGACAGAATTCTCTAGTCACCATCACCAAGTTAGTAGAACTTCGTGATGAACTATGATATGCAAGGGATAACGGAAACGATTCCCGAGCTCTTCGTAATGCTGAAATCAACGAAGGTAGAAATCAAGAAAAATATCAAGTGTTGATGGTAGACAAGACCACTAGTTTCAAGAAAAGGGCAATGGGAAGAAGGGGAACTTCAAGAAGAACGGCAAGCAAGTTGCTGCTCAAGTGAAGAAGCCCAAGTCTGGTCCTAAGACTGAGACTAAGTGCTTCTACTGTAAAGGGACTGGTCACTGGAAGCGGAACTGCCCCAAGTATTTGGCGGATAAGAAGGATGGCAAAGTGAACAAAGCTATATTTGATATACGGATTATTGATGTGTATTTTACTAGTGTTCGTAGCAACTCCCCGGTATTTAATACTGGTTCAGTTGCTAAGAGTAGTAGCTCGAAACGGGAGTTGCAGAATGAACAGAGACTAGTTAAGGGTGAAGTGACGATGTGTGTTGGAAGTGGTTCCAAGATTAATATGATCATCATCGCACACTCCCTATACTTTCGGGATTAGTGTTGAACCTAAATAAGTGTTATTTGGTGTTTGCGTTGAGCATGAATATGATTTGATCATGTTTATTGCAATACAGTTATTCATTTAAGTAAGAGAATAAATTGTTGTTCTGTTTACATGAATAAAACCTTATATGGTTACACACCCAATGAAAATGGTTCGTTGGATCTCGATCGTAGTGATACACATATTCATAATATTGAAACCAAAAGATGCAAAATTAACAATGATAGTGCAACTTATTTGTGGCACTGCCGTTTAGGTCATATTGGTGTAAAGCGCATGAATAAACTCCATGCTGATGGACTTTTGGAATCACTTGATTATGAATCACTTGATGCTTGCGAACCATGCCTCATGGGCAAGATGACTAAGACTCCGTTCTCCGGAACAATGGAGCGAGCAACTAACTTATTGGAAATAATACATACTGATGTATGCGGTCCGATGAGTGTTAAGGCTCACGGCAAGTATCGTTATTTTCTGACCTTCACAGATGATTTGAGCAGATATGGGTATATCTACTTAATGAAACACAAGTCTGAAACAGTTGAAAAGTTCAAAGAATTTCAGAGTGAAGTGGAGAATCATCGTAACAAAAATAAAAGTTTCTACGATATGATCGCAGAAGTAAAATATTTGAGTTACGAGTTTGGGCTTCAGTTAAAACAATTAGAAATAGTTTCACTACTCACGCCACCTGGAACACCACAGTGTAATGGTGTGTCCGAACATCGTAACCGTACTTTATTAGATATGGTGCGATCTATGATGTCTCTTACCGATTTACCACTATTGTTTTGGGGTCATGCATTAGAGACAGCTACATTCACATTAAATAGGGCACCATCTTGATTCGTTGAGACGGCACCGTATGAACTATGGTTTGGCAAGAAACCTAAGCTGTCATTTCTTAAAGTTTGAGGTTGCAATGCTTATGTGAAAAAGTTTCAACCTGATGATCTCAAACCCAAATCGGAGAAGTGCATCTTCATAGGATACCCAAAAGAAGATGTTGGGTACACCTTCTATCACAGATCCAAAGGCAAGACATTCGTTGCTAAGAATGGATCCTTTCTAGAGAAGGAGTTTCTCTCGAAAGAAGTGAGTGGGAGGAAAGTAGAACTTGACGAGGTAACTGTACCTGCTCCCTTATTGGAAAGTAGTTCATCACAGAAATCTGTTCCTGTGACTACTACACCAATTAGTGAGGAAGCTAATGATGATGATCATGTAACTTCAAATCAAGTTACTACCGAACCTCGTAGGTAAACCAGAGTGAGATCCGCACCAGAGTGGTACGGTGATCCTGTTCTGGAGGTCATGTTACTTGACCATGACGAGCCTACGAACTATGAGGAAGCGATGATGAGCCCATATTCCGCAAAATGGCTTGAGGCCATGAAATCTGAGATGAGATCCATGTATGAGAACAAAGTATGGACTTTGATTGACTTGCCCATTGATCGGCGAGCCATTAAGATTAAATGGATCTTCAAGAGGAAGACAGACGCTGATAGTAGTGTTACTATCTACAAAGCTAGAATTGTCGCAAAAAGGTTTTCGACAAGTTCAAAGTGTTGACCACGATGAGAATTTCTCACTCGTATCTATGCTTAAGTCTGCCCGAATCATGTTAGCAATTGCCGCATTTTATGAAATCTGGCAAATGCATAAACAAAACTGCATTCCTTAATAGGATTTATTAAAGAAGAGTTGTATATGATGCAACCAGAAAGTTTTATCAATCCTAAAGGTACTAACAAAATATGCAAGCTCCAGCGATCCATCTATGGACTGGTGCAAGCATCTCGGAGTTGGAATATACACTTTGATAAGTTGATCAAAGCATATAGTTTTATGCAGACTTGCGGTGAAGCCTGTATTTACAAGAAAGTGAGTGGGAGCACTACAGCATTTCTGATAAGTATATGTATGACATATTGTTGATCGGAGATGATGTAGAATTATTCTGCAAAGCATAAAGGAATGTTTGAAAGGAGTTGTTTCAAAGAAAGACCTCGGTGAAGTTGCTTACATATTGAGCATCAAGATCTATAGAGATAGATCAAGACGCTTGATAAGTTTTTCAATGAGTACATACCTTGACAAGATTTTGAAGTAGTTCAAAATGGAACAGTTAAAGAAAGAGTTCTTGCCTGTGTTACAAGGTGTGAAGTTGAGTAAGACTCAAAACCCGACCACGGCAGAAGACAGAGAGAGAATGAAAGTCATTCCGCCTCAGCCATAGGTTCTATAAAGTATGCCATGCTGTGTACCAGACCTATTGTATACCCTGCCCTGAGTTTGGCAAGGGAGTACAATAGTGATCTAGGAGTAGATCACTAGACATTGGTCAAAATTATCCTTAGTGGAATAAGGATATGTTTCTCGATTATGGAGGTGACAAAAGGTTCGTCGTAAAGGGTTACGTCGATGCATGTTTTTGATGGGTTTCGTAGTAATTTCAAAATTTTTCCTACGCACACGCAAGATCATGTGATGCATAGCAACGAGAGGGGAGAGTGTTGTCTACGTACCCACGCAGACTGACTGCGGAAGTGTTGACGCAACGTTGAGGAAGTAGTCGTACGTCTTCACGATCCAACCGATCAAGCATCGAAACTACGGCATCTCCGAGTTCGAGCACACGTTCAGCTCGATGACGATCCCCGGACTCCGATCCAGCAAAGTGTCGAGGATGAGTTCCGTCATCACGACGGCGTGGTGACGATCTTGATGTACTACAGCAGCAGGGCTTTGCCTAAACTCCGCTACAGTATTATCGAGGACTATGGTGGCTGGGGGCACCGCACACGGCTAAGGAATAGATCACGTGGATCAACTTGTGTGTTTCTGGGGTGCCTCTGCCTCAGTATATAAAGGAGCCAAGGGGGAGGGGGGCGCCGGCCAGGAGGAGGGCGCAGGAGGAGTCCTACTCCTTCCGGGAGTAGGACTCCCCCCCCCCCCAATCCTAGTTGGACTAGGATTCCCTGAGGGGGAAAGAGGGAGAGGGGGGTCGGCCACCTTCTCCTAGTCCTAATAGGACTAGGGGAGGGGGGAGGTGCGCAGCCACCTTGGGCTGCCCCATTCTCCTTTCCACTAAAGCCCATTAAGGCCCATATGGCTCCCGGGGGGTTCCGGTAACCTCCCGGTACTCCGGTAAAATCCCGATTTCACCCGGAACACTTCCGATATCCAAACATAGGCTTCCAATATATCAATATTTACGTCTCGACCATTTCGAGACTCCTCGTCATGTCCGTGATCACATCCGGGACTCCGAACAACCTTCGATACATCAAAATGCATAAACTCAAAATATAACTGTCATCATAACCTTAAGCGTGCGGACCCTACGGGTTCGAGAACAATGTAGACATGACCGAGACACGTCTCCGGTCAATAACCAATATCGGGACCTGGATGCCCATATTGGCTCCTACATATTCTACGAAGATCTTTATCGGTCAGACCGCATAACAACATACATTGTTCCCTTTGTTATCGGTATGTTACTTGCCCGAGATTCGATCGTCGGTATCCAATACCTAGTTCAATCTCGTTACCGGCAAGTCTCTTTACTCGTTTCGTAATACATCATCCCGCAACTAACTCATTTAGTTGCAATGCTTGCAAGGCTTAAGTGATGTGCATTACCGAGAGGGCCCAGAGATACCTCTCCGACAATCGGAGTGACAGAACCTAATCTCGAAATACGCCAACCCAACATGTACCTTTGGAGACACCTGTAGTACTCCTTTGTAATCACCCAGTTACGTTGTGACATTTGGTAGTACCCAAAGTGTTCCTCCGGTAAACGGGAGTTGCATAATCTCATAGTTATAGGAACATGTATAAGTCATGAAGAAAGCAATAGCAACATACTAAACGATCGGGTGCTAAGCCATTGGAATGGGTCATGTCAATCAGATCATTCAACTAATGATGTGACCTCGTTAATCAAATAACAACTCTTTGTTCATGGTTAGGAAACATAACCATCTTTGATTAACGAGCTAGTCAAGTAGAGGCATACTAGTGACACTCTGTTTGTCTATGTATTCACACATGTATTATGTTTCCGGTTAATACAATTCTAGCATGAATACTAAACATTTATCATGATATAAGGAAATAAATAATAACTTTATTATTGCCTCTAGGGCATATTTCCTTCAGTCTCCCACTTGCACTAGAGTCAATAATCTAGATTACACTGTAATGATTCTAACACCCATGGAGCTTTGGTGCTGATCATGTTTTGCTCGTGGAAGAGGCTTAGTCAACGGGTCTGCAACATTCAGATCCGTATGTATTTTGCAAATCTCTATGTCTCCCACCTAGACTAGATCCCGGATGGAATTGAAGCGTCTCTTGATGTGCTTGGTCCTTTTGTGAAATCTGGATTCCTTTGCCAAGGCAATTGCACCAGTATTGTCACAAAAGATTTTCATTGGACCCGATGCACTAGGTATGACACCTAGATCGGATATGAACTCCTTCATCCAAACTCCTTCGTTTGCTGCTTCCGAAGCAGCTGTGTACTCCGCTTCACATGTAAATCCCGCTACGACGCTTTGTTTAGAACTGCACCAACTGACAGCTCCACCTTTTAATGTAAACACGTATCCAGTTTGTGATTTAGAATCGTCCGGATCAGTGTCGAAGCTTGCATCAACGTAACCTTTTACGGTGAGCTCTTTGTCACCTCCATATACTGTTGGGTTTCGTAGTAATTTCAAAATTTTTCCTACGCACACGCAAGATCATGTGATGCATAGCAACGAGGGTGAGAGTGTTGTCTACGTACCCAACGCAGACCGACTGCGGAAGCGATGACACGACGTAGAGGAAGTAGTCGTATGTCTTCACGATCCAACCGATCAAGCACCGAAACTACGGCACCTCCGAGTTCGAGCACACGTTCAGCTCGATGACGATCCCCGGAATCCGATCCAGCAAAGTGTCGGGGAAGAGTTTCGTCAGCACGACAGCGTGGTGACGATCTTGATGTATTACAGCAGCAGGGCTTCGCCTAACCTCCGCTACAGTATTATCAAGGTATATGGTGGCAGGGGGCACCGCACACGGCTAAGGAATAGATCACGTGGATCAACTTGTGTGTCTAGAGGTGCCTCCTGCCTCCGTATATAAAGGAGTAGAGGGGGGGAGGCTGGCCGGCCAAGGAGGGAGGCGCAGGAGGAGTCCTACTCCTTCCGGGAGTAGGACTCCCCTCCAATCCTATTCCAATTAGGATTCCCCGAGGGGGAAAGAGGGAGAAGGGTGGCTGGCCACCTCTCCTAGTCCTAATAGGACTAGGGGAGGGGGAAGGTGCGCAGCCCCCTTGGGCTGCCCCTTTCTCCTTTCCACCAAGGCCCATGAAGGCCCATATGGTTCCCGGGGTGTTCCGGTAACCTCCCGGTAACCCGGTAAAATCCCAATTTCACCCGGAACACTTCCGATGTCCAAACATAGGCTTCCAATATATCAATCTTTACGTCTCGACCATTTCGAGACTCCTCGTCATGTCCGTGATCACATCCGGGACTCCGAACAACCTTCGGTACATCAAAATGCATAAACTCATAATGTAACTGTCATCGTAACCTTAAGCGTGCGGACCCTACGGGTTCGAGAACAATGTAGACATGACCGAGACACGTCTCTGGTCAATAACCAATAGCGGGACCTGGATGCCCATATTGGCTCCTACATATTCTACGAAGATCTTTATCGGTCAGACCGCATAACAACATACGTTGTTCCCTTTGTCATCGGTATGTTACTTGCCCGAGATTCGATCGTCGGTATCCAATACCTAGTTCAATCTCGTTATCGGCAAGTCTCTTTACTCGTTCCGTAATACATCATCTCACAACTAACATATTAGTTGTAATGCTTGCAAGGCTTATGTGATGTGTATTACCGAGAGGGCCCAGAGATACCTCTCCGACAATCGGAGTGACAAATCCTAATCTCGATATACGCCAACCCAACATCTACCTTTGGAGACACCTGTAATGCTCCTTTATAATCACCCAGTTACGTTGTGACGTTTGGTAGCACCCAAAGTGTTCCTCCGGCAAACGGGAGTTGCATAATCTCATAGTCATAGGAACATGTATAAGTCATGAAGAAAGCAATAGCAACATACTAAACAATCGGGTGCTAAGCTAATGGAATGGGTCATGTCAATCAGATCATTCAACTAATGATGTGACCTCATTAATCAAATAACTACTCATTGTTCATGGTTAGGAAACATAACCATCTTTGATTAACGAGCTAGTCAAGTAGAAGCATACTAGTGACACTTTGTTTGTCTATGTATTCACACATGTATTATGTTTCCGGTTAATACAATTCTAGCATGAATAATAAACATTTATCATGATTATAAGGAAATAAATAATAACTTTATTATTGCCTCTAGGGCATATTTCCTTCTGTCTCCCACTTGCACTAGAGTCAATAATCTAGATTACACTGTAATGATTCTAACACCCATGGAGCTTTGGTGCTGATCATGTTTTGCTCGTGGAAGAGGCTTAGTCAACGGGTCTGCAACATTCAGATCCGTATGTATCTTGCAAATCTCTACGTCTCCCACCTGGACTAGATCCCGGATGGAGTTGAAGCGTCTCTTGATGTGTTTGGTCCTTTTGTGAAATCTGGATTCCTTTGGCAAGGCAATTGCACCAGTATTGTCACAAAAGATTTTCATTGGACCCGATGCATTAGGTATGACACCTAGATCGGATATGAACTCCTTCATCCAGACTCCTTCGTTCGCTGCTTCCGAAGCAGCTATGTACTCCGCTTCACATGTAGATCCCGCTATGACGCTTTGTTTAGAACTGCACCAACTGACAGCTCCACCATTTAATGTAAACACGTATCCGGTTTGCGATTTAGAATCGTCCGGATCAATGTCAAAGCTTGCATCAACGTAACCTTTTACGGTGAGCTCTTTTTCACCTCCATATACGAGAAACATATCCTTAGTCCTTTTCAGGTATTTCAGGATGTTCTTGACCGCTGTCCAGTGATCCATTCCTGGATTACTTTGGTACCTTCCTGCTAAACTTATAGCAAGGCACACATCAGGTCTGGTACACAGCATTGCATACATGATAGATCCTATGGCTGATGCATAGGGAACATCTTTCATATTCTCTCTACCTTCTGCAGTGGTCGGGCATTGAGTCTTACTCAACTTCACACCTTGTAACACAGGCAAGAACCCTTTCTTTGCTTGATCCATTTTGAACTTCTTCAAAATTTTGTCAAGGTATGTGCTTTGTGAAAGTCCAATTAAGCGTCTTGATCTATCTCTATAGATCTTAATACCTAATATGTAAGCAGCTTCACCGAGGTCTTTCATTGAAAAACTTTTATTCAAGTATCCCTTTATGCTATCCAGAAATTCTATATCATTTCCAATTAGCAATATGTCATCCACATATAATATCAGAAATGCTACAGAGCTCCCACTCACTTTCTTGTAAATACAGGCTTCTCCGAAAGTCTGTATAAAACCAAATGCTTTGATCACACTATCAAAACGTTTATTCCAACTCCGAGAGGCTTGCACCAGTCCATAAATGGATCGCTGGAGCTTGCACACTTTGTTAGCTCCCTTTGGATCGACAAAACCTTCCGGTTGCATCATATACAACTCTTCTTCCAGAAATCCATTCAGGAATGCAGTTTTGACATCCATCTGCCAAATTTCATAATCATAAAATGCGGCAATTGCTAACATGATTCGGACGGACTTATGCATCGCTACGGGTGAGAAGGTCTCATCGTAGTCAATCCCTTGAACTTTTCGAAAACCTTTCGTGACAAGTCGAGCTTTGTAGACAGTAACATTACCATCAGCGTCAGTCTTCTTCTTGAAGATCCATTTATTCTCAATTGCTTGCCGATCATCGGGCAAGTCAACCAAAGTCCATACTTTGTTCTCATACATAGATCCCATCTCAGATTTCATGGCTTCAAGCCACTTTGCGGAATCTGGGCTCACCATTGCTTCTTCATAGTTCGTAGGTTCATCATGATCTAGTAGCATGACTTCCAGAACTGGATTACCGTACCACTCTTGTGCGGATCTTACTCTGGTTGATCTACGAGGTTCAGTAGTATCTTGTTCTGAAGTTTCATGATCATTATCACTAACTTCCTCACTTATTGGTGTAGGTGTCGCAGAAACAATTTTCTGTGATGTACTACTTTCCAACAAGGGAGTAGGTACAGTTACCTCGTCAAGTTCTACTTTCCTCCCACTCACTTCTTTCGAGAGAAACTCCTTCTCAAGAAAGTTTCCGAATTTAGCAACAAAAGTCTTGCCTTCGGATCTGTGATAGAAGGTGTATCCAATAGTTTCCTTTGGATATCCTATGAAGACACATTTCTCCGATTTGGGTTCGAGCTTATCAGGTTGAAGTATTTTCACATAAGCATCGCAGCCCCAAACTTTAAGAAACGACAACTTTGGTTTCTTGCCAAACCACAGTTCATAAGGCGTCGTCTCAACGGATTTTGATGGTGCCCTATTTAACGTGAATGCGGCCGTCTCTAGAGCATAACCCCAAAATGATAGCGGTAAATCAGTAAGAGATATCATAGATCGCACCATATCTAGTAAAGTATGATTACGACGTTCGGACACACCATTACGTTGTGGTGTTCCGGGTGGCGTGAGTTGCGAAACTATTCCACAGGTTTTCAAATGTACACCAAACTCGTAACTCAAATATTCTCCTCCACGATCAGATCGTAGAAACTTTATTTTCTTGTTACGATGATTTTCAACTTCACTCTGAAATTCTTTGAACTTTTCAAATGTTTCAGATTTATGTTTCATTAAGTAAATATACCCATATCTGCTTAAATCATCTGTGAAGGTGAGAAAATAACGATATCCGCCACGAGCCTCAATATTCATCGGACCACATACATCGGTATGTATGATTTCCAACAAATCTGTTGCTCTCTCCATAGTACCGGAGAATGGTGTTTTAGTCATCTTGCCCATGAGGCACGGTTCGCAAGTACCAAGTGATTCATAATCAAGTGGTTCCAAAAGTCCATCAGTATGGAGTTTCTTCATGCGCTTTATATCGATATGACCTAAACGACAGTGCCACAAATAAGTTGCACTTTCATTATCAACTCTGCATCTTTTGGTTTCAACATTATGAATATGGGTATCACTACTGTCGAGATTCATCAAAAATAGACCACTCTTCAAGGGTGCATGACCATAAAAGATATTACTCATATAAATAGAACAACCATTATTCTCTGATTTAAATGAATAACCGTCTCGCATTAAACAAGATCCAGATATAATGTTCATGCTCAACGCTGGCACCAAATAACAATTATTTAGGTCTAATATTAATCCCGAAGGTAGATGTAGAGGTAGCGTGCCGACCGCGATCACATCGACTTTGGAACCGTTTCCCACGCGCATCGTCACCTCGTCCTTAGCCAATCTTCGCTTAATCCGTAGCCCCTGTTTCGAGTTGCAAATATTAGCAACAGAACCAGTATCAAATACCCAGGTGCTACTGCGAGCATTAGTAAGGTACACATCAATAACATGTATATCACATATACCTTTGTTCACTTTGCCATCCTTCTTATCCGCCAAATACTTGGGGCAGTTCCGCTTCCAGTGACCAGTCTGCTTGCAGTAGAAGCACTCAGTTTCAGGCTTAGGTCCAGACTTGGGTTTCTTCTCCTGAGCAGCAACTTGTTTGCCGTTCTTCTTGAAGTTCCCCTTCTTCTTCCCTTTGCCCTTTTTCTTGAAACTAGTGGTTTTGTTAACCATCAGCACTTGATGCTGCTTTTTGATTTCTACCTCCGCAGCTTTCAGCATTGCGAAGAGCTCGGGAATTGTCTTGTTCATCCCTTGCATATTATAGTTCATCACGAAGCTCTTGTAGCTTGGTGGCAGTGATTGGAGAATTTTGTCAATGACGCAATCATCTGGAAGATTAACTCCCAATTGAATCAAGTGATTATTATACTCAGACATTTTGAGTATATGCTCACTGACAGAACTGTTCTCCTCCATCTTGCAGCTATAGAACTTATTGGAGACTTCATATCTCTCAATCCGGGCATTTGCTTGAAATATCAACTTCAATTCCTGGAACATCTCATATGCTCCATGACATTCAAAACGTCGTTGAAGTCCCGATTCTAAGCCGTAAAGCATGGCACACTGAACTATCGAGTAGTCATCAGCTTTGCTCTGCCAGACGTTCATAACATCTGGTGTTGCTCCAGCAGCAGGCCTGGCACCCAGCGGTGCTTCCAGGACGTAATTCTTCTGTGCAGCAATGAGGATAATCCTCAAGTTACGGACCCAGTCCGTGTAATTGCTACCATCATCTTTCAACTTTGCTTTCTCAAGGAACGCATTAAAATTCAACGGAACAACAGCACGAGCCATCTATCTACAATCAACATAAACAAGCAAGATACTATCAGGTACTAAGTTCATGATAAATTTAAGTTCAATTAATCATATTACTTAAGAACTCCCACTTAGATAGACATCCCTCTAATCCTCTAAGTGATCACGTGATCCAAATCAACTAAACCATGTCCGATCATCACGTGAGATGGAGTAGTTTCATCGGTGAACATCATTATGTTGATCATATCTACTATATGATTCACGCTCGACCTTTCGGTCTCCGTGTTCCGAGGCCATATCTGTATATGCTTGGCTCGTCAAGTATAACCTGAGTATTCTGCGTGCGCAACTGTTTTGCACCCGTTGTATTTGAACGTAGAGCCTATCACACCCGATCATCACGTGGTGTCTCAGCACGAAGAACTTTCGCAACGGTGCATACTCAGGGAGAACACTTCTTGATAATTTAGTGAGAGATCATCTTATAATGCTACCGTCAATCAAAGCAAGATAAGATGCATAAAAGATAAACATCACATGCAATCAATATAAGTGATATGATATGGCCATCATCATCTTGTGCCTGTGATCTCCATCTCCGAAGCACCGTCATGATCACCATCGTCACCGGCGCGACACCTTGATCTCCATCGTAGCATCGTTGTCGTCTCGCCAATCTTATGCTTCCACGACTATCACTACCGTTTAGTAATAAAGTAAAGCATTACATCGCGATTGCATTGCATACAATAAAGAGACAACCATATGGCTCCTGCCAGTTGCCGATAACTCGGTTACATAACATGATCATCTCATACAATAAAATTCAGCATCATGCCTTGACCATATCACATCACAACATGCCCTGCAAAAACAAGTTAGACGTCCTCTACTTTGTTGTTGCATGTTTTACGTGGCTGCTACGGGCTTAAGTAAGAACCAATCTCACCTACGCATCAAAACCACAACGATAGTTTGTCAAATAGACTCCGTTTTAACCTTCGCAAGGACCGGGCGTAGCCACACTCGGTTCAACTAAAGTTGGAGAGACAGTCGCCCGCAAGCCATCTATGTGCAAAGCACGTCGAGGGAACCGGTCTCGCGTAAGCGTACGCGTAAGGTTGGTCTGGGTCGTCTCGTCCAACAATACCGCCGAACCAAAGTATGACATGCTGGTAGGCAGTATGACTTGTATCGTCCACAACTCACTTGTGTTCTACTCGTGCATATAACATCAACATAAATAACCTAGGCTCGGATGCCACTGTTGGGTTTCGTAGTAATTACAAAAATTTTCCTACGCACACGCAAGATCATGTGATGCATAGCAACGAGGGGGAGAGTGTTGTCTACGTACCCAACGCAGACCGACTGCGGAAGCGATGACACGACGTAGAGGAAGTAGTCGTACGTCTTCACGATCCAACCGATCAAGCACCGAAACTACGGCACCTCCGAGTTCGAGCACACGTTCAGCTCGATGACGATCCCCGGACTCCGATCCAGCAAAGTGTCGGGGAAGAGTTTCGTCAGCACGACGGCATGGTGACGATCTTGATGTATTACAGCAGCAGGGCTTCGCCTAAACTCCGCTACAGTATTATCGAGGTATATGGTGGCAGGGGGCACCGCACACGGCTAAGGAATAGATCACGTGGATCAACCTGTGTGTCTAGAGGTGCCCCCTGCCTCCGTATATAAAGGAGTAGAGGGGGGAGGCTGGCCGGCCAAGGAGGGAGGCGCAGGAGGAGTCCTACTCCTTCCGGGAGTAGGACTCCCCTCCAATCCTATTCCAATTAGGATTCCCCGAGGGGGAAAGAGGGAGAAGGGTGGCCGGCCACCTCTCCTAGTCCTAATAGGACTAGGGGAGGGGGAAGGTGCGCAGCCCCCTTGGGCTGCCCCTTTCTCCTTTCCTCCAAGGCCCATGAAGGCCCATATGGTTCCCGGGGGGTTCCGGTAACCTCCCGGTAACCCGGTAAAATCCCAATTTCACCCGGAACACTTCCGATGTCCAAACATAGGCTTCCAATATATCAATCTTTACGTCTCGACCATTTCGAGACTCCTCGTCATGTCCGTGATCACATCCGGGACTCCGAACAACCTTCGGTACATCAAAATGCATAAACTCATAATGTAACTGTCATCGTAACCTTAAGCGTGCGGACCCTACGGGTTCGAGAACAATGTAGACATGACCGAGACACGTCTCTGGTCAATAACCAATAGCGGGACTTGGATTCCCATATTGGCTCCTACATATTCTACGAAGATCTTTATCGGTCAGACCGCATAACAACATACGTTGTTCCCTTTGTCATCGGTATGTTACTTGCCCGAGATTCGATCGTCGGTATCCAATACCTAGTTCAATCTCGTTATCGGCAAGTCTCTTTACTTGTTCCGTAATACATCATCTCACAACTAACATATTAGTTGTAATGCTTGCAAGGCTTATGTGATGTGTATTACCGAGAGGGCCCAGAGATACCTCTCCGACAATCGGAGTGACAAATCCTAATCTCGATATACGCCAACCCAACATCTACCTTTGGAGACACCTGTAATGCTCCTTTATAATCACCCAGTTACGTTGTGACGTTTGGTAGCACCCAAAGTGTTCCTCCGGCAAACGGGAGTTGCATAATCTCATAGTCATAGGAACATGTATAAGTCATGAAGAAAGCAATAGCAACATACTAAACGATCGGGTGCTAAGCTAATGGAATGGGTCATGTCAATCAGATCATTCAACTAATGATGTGACCTCGTTAATCAAATAACAACTCATTGTTCATGGTTAGGAAACATAACCATCTTTGATTAACGAGCTAGTCAAGTAGAGGCATACTAGTGACACTTTGTTTATCTATGTATTCACACATGTATTATGTTTCCGGTTAATACAATTCTAGCATGAATAATAAACATTTATCATGATTATAAGGAAATAAATAATAACTTTATTATTGCCTCTAGGGCATATTTCCTTCATATACGAGAAACATATCCTTAGTCCTTTTCTGGTATTTCAGGATGTTCTTGACTGCTGTCCAGTGATCCACTCCTGGATTACTTTGGTACCTCCCTGCTAAACTTATAGCAAGGCACACATCAGGTCTGGTACACAGCATTGCATACATGATAGAGCCTATGGCTGAAGCATAGGGAACATCTTTCATTTTCTCTCTATCTTCTGCAGTGGTCGGGCATTGAGTCTGACTCAACTTCACACCTTGTAACACAGGCAAGAACCCTTTCTTTGCTTGATCCATTTTGAACTTCTTCAAAATCTTGTCAAGGTATGTGCTTTGTGAAAGTCCAATTAAGCATCCTGATCTATCTCTATAGATCTTAATGCCTAATATGTAAGCAGCTTCACCGAGGTCTTTCATTGAAAAACTCTTATTCAAGTATCCCTTTATGCTATCCAGAAATTCTATATCATTTCCAATCAGCAATATGTCATCTACATATAATATCAGAAATGCTACAGAGCTCCCACTCACTTTCTTATAAATACAGGCTTCTCTGAAAGTCTGTATAAAACCAAATGCTTTGATCACACTATCAAAACGTTTATTCCAACTCCGAGAGGCTTGCACCAGTCCATAAATGGATCGCTGGAGCTTGCACACTTTGTTAGCTCCCTTTGGATCGACAAAACCTTCCGGTTGCATCATATACAACTCTTCTTCCAGAAATCCATTCAGGAATGCAGTTTTGACATCCATCTGCCAAATTTCATAATCATAAAATGCGGCAATTGCTAACATGATTCGGACAGACTTAAGCATCGCTACGGGTGAGAAGATCTCATCGTAGTCAACCCCTTGAACTTGTCGAAAACCTTTTGCGACAAGTCGAGCTTTGTAGACAGTAACATTACCATCAGCGTCAGTCTTCTTCTTGAAGATCCATTTATTCTCAATTGCTTGCCGATCATCGGGCAAGTCAACCAAAGTCCATACTTTGTTCTCATACATGGATCCCATCTTAGATTTCATGGCTTCAAGCCACTTTGCGGAATTTGGGCTCACCATCGCTTCTTCATAGTTCGTAGGTTCATCATGATCTAGTAGCATGACTTCCAGAACAGGATTACCGTACCACTCTGGTGCGGATCTCGCTCTGGTCGATCTACGAGGTTCAGTAGTATTTTGACCTGAAGTTTCATGATCAACATCATTAGCTTCCTCACTAATTGGTATAGATGTCGCAGAAACAGTTTTTTGTGATGTACTATTTTCCAATAAGGGAGCAGGTATAGTTACCTCGTCAAGTTCTACTTTCCTCCCACTCACTTCTTTCGAGAGAAACTCCTTCTCTAGAAAGGATCCATTCTTAGCAACGAATGTCTTGCCTTCGGATCTGTGATAGAAGGTGTACCCAACAGTCTCCTTTGGGTATCCTATGAAGACACATTTCTCCAATTTGGGTTCGAGCTTATCAGGTTGAAGCTTTTTCACATAAGCATCGCAGCCCCAAACTTTAAGAAACGACAACTTTGGTTTCTTGCCAAACCATAGTTCATAAGGCGTCGTCTCAACGGATTTTGATGGTGCCCTATTTAACGTGAATGCGGCCGTCTCTAAAGCATAACCCCAAAACGATAGCGGTAAATCTGTAAGAGACATGATAGATCGCACCATATCTAATAAAGTACGATTACGACGTTCGGACACACCATTACGCTGTGGTGTTCCGGGTGGCGTGAGTTGCGAAACTATTCCACAATTTTTCAAATGTACACCAAACTCGTAACTCAAATATTCTCCTCCATGATCAGATCGTAGCAACTTTATTTTCTTGTTACGATGATTTTCCACTTCACTCTGAAATTCTTTGAACTTTTCAAATGTTTCAGACTTATGTTTCATTAAGTAGATATATCCATATCTGCTTAAGTCATCTGTGAAGGTGAGAAAATAACGATATCCGCCATGAGCCTCAATATTCATCGGACCACATACATCGGTATGTATGATTTCCAACAAATCTGTTGCTCTCTCCATAGTACCGGAGAACGGTGTTTTGGTCATCTTGCCCATGAGGCACGGTTCGCAAGTATCAAGTGATTCATAATCAAGTGGTTCCAAAAGTCCATCAGTATGGAGTTTCTTCATGCGCTTTACACCGATATGACCTAAACGACAGTGCCACAAATAAGTTGCACTTTCATTATCAAATCTGCATCTTTTGGCTTCAACATTATGAATATGTGTATCACTACTGTCGAGATTCATCAAAAATAGACCACTCTTCAAAGGTGCATGACCATAAAAGATATTACTCATATAAATAGAACAACCATTATTCTCTGATTTAAATGAATAACCGTCTCGCATCAAACAAGATCCAGATATAATGTTCATGCTCAACGCTGGCACCAAATAACAATTATTTAGGTCTAATATTAATCCCGAAGGTAGATGTAGAGGTAGCGTGCCGACCGCGATCACATCGACTTTGGAACCGTTTCCCACGCGCATCATCACCTCGTCCTTTGCTAGTGTCCGCTTATTCTGTAGTCCCTGTTTCGAGTTGCAAATATTAGCAACAGAACCAATATCAAATACCCAGGTGCTACTGCGAGCTCTAGTAAGGTACACATCAATAACATGTATATCACATATACCTTTGTTCACCTTGCCATCCTTCTTATCCGCCAAATACTTGGGGCAGTTCCGCTTCCAGTGACCAGTCTGCTTGCAGTAGAAGCACTCAGTTTCAGGCTTAGGTCCAGACTTGGGTTTCTTCTCCTGAGCAGCAACTTGTTTGCCGTTCTTCTTGAAGTTCCCCTTCTTCTTCCCTTTGCCCTTTTTATTGAAACTAGTGGTCTTGTTAACCATCAACACTTGATGCTCCTTCTTGATTTCTACCTCCGCAGCTTTCAGCATTGCAAAGAGCTCGGGAATAGTCTTGTTCAAACCTTGCATATTATAGTTCATCACGAAGCTCTTGTAGCTTGGTGGCAGTGATTGGAGAATTCTGTCAATGACGCAATCGTCTGGAAGATTAACTCCCATCTGAATCAAGTGATTATTATACCCAGACATTTTGAGTATATGCTCACTGACAGAACTATTCTCCTCCATCTTGCAGCTATAGAACTTATTGGAGACTTCATATCTCTCAATCCGGGCATTTGCTTGAAATATTAACTTCAACTCCTGGAACATCTCATATGCTCCATGACGTTCAAAACGTCATTGAAGTCCCGATTCTAAGCCGTAAAGCATGGCACACTGAACTATCGAGTAGTCATCAGCTTTGCTCTGCCAGACGTTCATAACATCTGGTGTTGCTCCAGCAGCAGGCCTGGCACCCAGCGGTGCTTCCAGGACGTAATTCTTCTGTGTAGCAATGAGGATAATCCTCAAGTTACGGACCCAGTCCGTGTAATTGCTACCATCATCTTTCAACTTTGCTTTCTCAAGGAACGCATTAAAATTCAACGGAACAACAGCACGAGCCATCTATCTACAATCAACATAAACAAGCAAGATACTATCAGGTACTAAGTTCATGATAAGTTTAAGTTCAATTAATCAAATTACTTAAGAACTCCCACTTAGATAGACATCCCTCTAATCTTCTAAGTGATTACGTGATCCAAATCAACTAAACCATAACCGATCATCACGTGAGATGGAGTAGTTTTCAATGGTGAACATCGTTATGTTGATCATATCTACTATATGATTCACGCTTGACCTTTCGGTCTCCGTGTTCCGAGGCCATATCTGCATATGCTAGGCTCGTCAAGTTTAACCTGAGTATTCTGCGTGTGCATAACTGGCTTGCACCCGTTGTAGATGGACGTAGAGCTTATCACACCCGATCTTCACGTGGTGTCTCAGCACGAAGAACTTTGGCAACGGTGCATACTCAGGGAGAACACTTCTTGATAATTTAGTGAGAGATCATCTTATAATGCTACCGTCAATCAAAGCAAGATAAGATGCATAAAAGGATAAACATCACATGCAATCAATATAAGTGATATGATATGGCCATCATCATCTTGTGCTTGTGATCTCCATCTCCGAAGCACCGTTATGATCACCATCGTCACCGGCGCGACACCTTGATCTCCATCGTAGCATCGTTGTCGTCTCGCCAATCTTATGCTTCCACGACTATCACTACCGCTTAGTAATAAAGTAAAGCATTACATCGCGATTTCATTGCATACAATAAAGCGACAACCATATGGCTCCTGCCAGTTGCCGATAACTCGGTTACAAAACATGATCATCTCATACAATAAAATTCAGCATCATGCCTTGACCATATCACATCACAACATGCCCTGCAAAAACAAGTTAGACGTCCTCTACTTTGTTGTTGCAAGTTTTACGTGGCTGCTACGGGCTTAAGTAAGAACCAATCTCACCTACGCATCAAAACCACAACGATAGTTTGTCAAATAGACTCCGTTTTAACCTTCACAAGGACCGGGCGTAGCCATACTTGGTTCAACTAAAGTTGGAGAGACAGTCGCCCGCAAGCCACCTGTGTGCAAAGCACGTCGGGGGAACCGGTCTCGCGTAAGCGTACGCGTAAGGTTGGTCCGGGTCGTCTCGTCCAACAATACCGCCGAACCAAAGTATGACATGCTGGTAGGCAGTATGACTTATATCGCCCACAACTCACTTGTCTTCTACTCGTGCAAATAACATCAACATAAATAACCTAGGCTCGGATGCCACTGATGGGTTTCGTAGTAATTTCAAAATTTTTCCTACGCACACGCAAGATCATGTGATGCATAGCAACGAGAGGGGAGAGTGTTGTCTACGTACCCACGTAGACCAACTACGGAAGCGTTGACGCAACATAGAGGAAGTAGTCGTACGTCTTCACGATCCAACCGATCAAGCACCGAAACTACGGCACCTCTGAGTTCGAGCACACGTTCAGCTCGATGACGATCCCCGGACTTCGATCCAGCAAAGTGTCGGGGATGAGTTCCGTCAGCACGACGGCGTGGTGACGATCTTGATGTACTACAGCAGCAGGGCTTCGCCTAAACTCCGCTACAGTATTATCGAGGACTATGGTGGCTGGGGGCACCGCACACGGCTAAGGAATAGATCACGTGGATCAACTTGTGTGTTTCTGGGGTGCCTCTGCCTCAGTATATAAAGGAGCCAAGGGGGAGGGGGGCGCCGGCTAGGAGGAGGGCGCAGGAGGAGTCCTACTCCTTCCGGGAGTAGGACTCCCCCCCCAATCCTAGTTGGACTAGGATTCCCTGAGGGGGAAAGAGGGAGAGGGGGGCCGGCCACCTTCTCCTAGTCCTAATAGGACTAGGGGAGGGGGGAGGTGCGCAGCCACCTTGGGCTGCCCCTTTCTCCTTTCCACTAAAGCCCATTAAGGCCCATATGGCTCCCGGGGGGTTCCGGTAACCTCCTGGTACTCCGGTAAAATCCCGATTTCACCCGGAACACTTCCGATATCCAAACATAGGCTTCCAATATATCAATCTTTACGTCTCGACCATTTCGAGACTCCTCGTCATGTCCGTGATCACATCCGGGACTCCGAACAACCTTCGTACATCAAAATGCATAAACTCAAAATATAACTATCATCGTAACCTTAAGCGTGCGGACCCTACGGGTTCGAGAACAATGTAGACATGACCGAGACACGTCTCCGGTCAATAACCAATAGCGGGACCTGGATGCCCATATTGGCTCCTACATATTCTACGAAGATCTTTATCGGTCAGACCGCATAACAACATACGTTGTTCCCTTTGTCATCGGTATGTTACTTGCCCGAGATTCGATCGTCGGTATCCAATACCTAGTTCAATCTCGTTACCGGCAAGTCTCTTTACTCATTCCGTAATACATCATCCCACAACCAACTCATTTAGTTGCAATGCTTGCAAGGCTTAAGTGATGTGCATTACCGAGAGGGCCCAGAGATACCTCTCCGACAATCGGAGTGACAAAACCTAATCTCGAAATACACCAACCCAACATGTACCTTTGGAGACACCTATAGTACTCCTTTATAATCACCCAATTACGTTGTGACATTTGGTAGTACCCAAAGTGTTCCTCCGGTAAACGGGAGTTGCATAATCTCATAGTTATAGGAACATGTATAAGTCATGAAGAAAGCAATAGCAACATACTAAACGATCGGGTGCTAAGCCAATGGAATGGGTCATGTCAATCAGATCATTCAACTAATGATGTGACCTCGTTAATCAAATAACAACTCTTTGTTCATGGTTAGGAAACATAACCATCTTTGATTAACGAGCTAGTCAAGTAGAGGCATACTAGTGACACTCTGTTTGTCTATGTATTCACACATGTATTATGTTTCCGGTTAATACAATTCTAGCATGAATACTAAACATTTATCATGATATAAGGAAATAAATAATAACTTTATTATTGCCTCTAGGGCATATTTCCTTCAGTTTTGACACTGATCCAGATGACTCTAAATCTCAATCTGGATACATATTGAAAGTGGGAGCAATTAGCTAGAGTAGCTTCGTGCAGAGCATTGTTGACATAGAAATTTGCAAAATACGTACGGATCTGAATGTGGCAGACTCGTTGACTAAACTTCCCTCACAAGCAAAACATGATCACACCTTAGTACTCTTTCGGTATTAATCACATAGCGATGTGAACTAGATTATTGACTCTAGTAAACCCTTTGGGTGTTGGTCACATGACGATGTGAACTATGGGTGTTAATCACATGGTGATGTGAACTATTGATGTTAAATCACATGGCGATGTGAACTAGATTATTGACTCTAGTGCAAGTGGGAGACTGAAGGAAATATGCCCTAGAGGCAATAATAAAGTTATTATTTATTTCCTTATATCATGATAAATGTTTATTATTCATGCTAGAATTGTATTAACCGGAAACATAATACATGTGTGAATACATAGACAAACAGTATGTCACTAGTATGCCTCTACTTGACTAGCTCGTTGAATCAAAGATGGTTAAGTTTCCTAGTCATAGACATGAGTTGTCATTTGATTAACGTGATCACATCATTAGGTGAATGATGTGATTGACTTGAGCCATTCCGTTAGCTTAGCACTTGATAGTTTAGTTTGTTGCTATTGCTTTCTTCATGACTTATACATGTTCCTATGAGTATGAGATTATGCAACTCCCGTTTACCGGAGGAACACTTTGTCTGCTACCAAACGTCACAATGTAACTGGGTGATTATAAAGGTGCTCTACAGGTGTCTCCAAAGGTACTTGTTGGGTTGGCGTATTTCGAGATTAGGATTTGTCACTCCGATTGTCGGAGAGGTATCTCTGGGCCCTCTCGGTAATGCACATCACTTAAGCCTTGCAAGCATTGCAACTAATGAGTTAGTTGTAGGATGATGTATTATGGAACGAGTAAAGATAATTGCCGGTAACGAGATTGAACTAGGTATTGAGATACCGACGATCGAATCTCGGTCAAGTAACATACCGATCTTCGTAGAATATGTGGGAGCCAATATGAGCATCCAGGTTCCGCTATTGGTTATTGACCGGAGACGTGTCTCGGTCATGTCTACATTTTTATCGAACCCGTAGTGTCCGCACGCTTAAGGTTTCGATGACAGTTATAGTATGAGTTTATGAGTTTTGATGTACCGAAGGATTTCAGAGTCCCGGATGAGATCGGGGACATGACGAGGAGTCTCGAAATGCTCGAGACGTAAAGATCGATATATTGGACGACTATATTCGGACATCGGAAAGGTTTCGAGTGATTCGAGTATTTTTCGGAGTACCGGAGAGTTACGGAATACGTATTGGGCCCTATTGGGCCATACGGGAAAGAAGGAAAAGGGCCTCAAGGGTGGCCGCACCCCTCCCCTTGGTCTGGTCCGAATTGAACTAGGGAAGGTGGGCGCCCCCTTCCTTCCTTCTCCTTTTCCCTTCCTCTTTTCCTATTCCATATGGGAGGTGGAATCCTACTAGGACTAGGGAGTCCTAGTAGGACTCCACACTTGGCACGCCCCCTCCTAGGGCTGGCCTCCTCCTCCCTTGCTCCTTTATATACGGATGCAGGGGGCCCCCAAAGACACAGCAATTAATCATTAATCTCTTAGCCATGTGCGGTGCCCCCTTCCACCATAATCCTCGATAATATTGTAGCGGTGCTTAGGCGAAGCCCTGCGACGGTAGAACATCAAGATCGTCACCACGCCGTCGTGCTGATGGAACTCTTCCCCGACATTCTGCTGGATCGGAGTCCGGGGATCGTCATCGAGCTGAACGTGTGCTAGAACTCGGAGGTGCCGTAGTTTCGGTGCTTGATCGGTCGGGCTGTGAAGACGTACGACTACATCAACCGCGTTGTGCTAACGCTTCCGCTTTCGGTCTACGAGGGTACGTAGACAACACTCTCCTCTCTCGTTGCTATGCATCACCATGATCTTGCGTGTGCGTAGGATTTTTTTTGAAATTACTACGTTCCCCAACAAGTATGACCGGCCGGACCCCCGGACATAGTCCGGCACACTCTTTTCCCGATACAAGATAAACATAAAAGTCACAATTGGATGCGACTGTTGAAGGACATATTTGCAAATCCATACTGATGACCCACAAGTATAGGGGATCTATCGTAGTCCTTTCGATAAGTAAGAGTGTCGAACCCAACGACGATCAGAAGGAAATGATAAGCGGTTTTCAGCAAGGTATTCTCTGCAAGTACTGAAATAAGTGGTAACAGATAGTTTTGTGATAGGATAAATTGTAACGAGCAATACGTAACAAAAGTAAATAAAGTATAGCAAGGTGGCCCAATCCTTTTGTAGCAAAGGACAAGCCGGAACAAACTCTTATAATAGGAAAAGCGCTCCTGAGGACACATGGGAATATCGTCAAGCTAGTTTTCATCACGTTCATATGATTCGCGTTCGATACTTTGATAATTTGATATGTGGGTGGACCGGTGCTTGGGTGCTGTTCTTACTTGAACAAGCATCCCACTTATGATTAACCTCTATTGCAAGCATCCGCAACTACAACAAAAGTATTAAGGTAAACCTAACCATAGCATGAAACATATGGATCCGAATCAGCCCCTTACGAAGCAACGCATAAACTAGGGTTTAAGCTTCTGTCACTCTAGCAACCCATCATCTACTTATTACTTCCCAATGCCATCCTCTAGGCCCAAATAATGGTGAAGTGTTATGTAGTCGACGTTCACATAACACCACTAGAGGCTAGACAACATACATCTTATCAAAATATCAAATGAATACCAAATTCACATGACAACTCATAGCAAGGCTTCTCCCTTGTCCTCAGGAATGAACGTAATTACTCACAAAGCATATTCATGTTCATAATCAGAGGGGTAATAATATGCATATAGGATCTGAACATATGATCTTCCACCAATTAAACCAACTAGCATCAACTACAAGGAGTAATCAACACTACTAGCAACCTACTAGCACCAATCCCGGACTTTGAGACAAGAATTGGATGCAAGAGATGAACTAGGGTTTGGAGATGAGATGGTGCTGGTGAAGATGTTGATGGAGATTGCCCTCTCCTGATGAGAGGAGCGTTGGTGATGACGATGGTGATGATTTCCCCCTCTGGGACGGAAGTATCCCCGGCAGAACAGCTCTGCCGGAGCTCTAGATTGGATCCGCCAAGGTTCCGCCCCGTGGCGGCGGAGTCTCATCCCGAAAAGTTCCTTCCTATTTTTTTCTCATCGAAAGACCTCATATAGGAGAAGATGGGCATTGGAGAGCCACCAAGGGGCCCACGAGATTGGGGGGCACGCCCTAGGGGGGGCGCCCCCCACCCTCGTGAGCAGGGTGTGGGCCCCCTGGCCTTCATCTTTGGCGTGGATTTTTCTTTATTTCTTTTAAGACGTTCCGTGGAGTTTCAGGACTTTTGGAGTTGCGCAGAATAGGTCTCTAATATTTGCTCCTTTTCCAGACCAGAATTCCAGCTGTCGGCATTCTCCTCTTTATGTAAACCTTGTAAAATAAGAGAGAATAGCCATAAGTATTATGACATAAAGTGAAATAACAGTCCATAATGCAATAAATATCGATATAAAAGCATGATGCAAAATGGACGTATCAACTCCCCCAAGCTTAGACCTCGCTTGTCCTCAAGCGAAAAGCCGATAACAATAAATATGTCCTCATGTTTAGAGGTAGAGGCGTCGATAAAAATAAAATACGGACATGAAGGCATCATGATTATTCTTATAAAAGCAACATATATAGATTTTGTCATATGATTACTTATGTTCAAGTGATGATCTATTCACAATGCAAAAAGTATAAATCATAAACCTTATTGGGCTCCAACAAACTATAATCTCAGTCATTGAAGCAATTGCTATTTATCATAACATCGGAAAGAGTCTATGTCAGAGCTAAAAAGCAAGTCCACATACTCAACTATCATTTAGTCTCCCATAATTGATAACACTCACGCAATACTTGTGGTTACGGCGCTTTAATCGGACATAGAGAAAGATAGGGGCTTATAGTTTTGCCCCACAACCTTTTACCTCAAGGGTAATGTCAACAATAATAGTTCATGCTCCCCTACATCCAATTAGATATATATATATATATATATATCATGTTCTTTCCAACATGCTGAGCTTGCCAAAGGATAAAATGAAAAAGGAAAGGTGAAGATCACCATGACTCTTGCATAAGGTAGGAGATAATAATAAAGGATAGGCCCTTCGCAGAGGGAAGCAGAGGTTGCCATGCGCTTTTATGGTTGGATATATAAAATCTCAATGCGAAAGAACGTCACTTTATATTGCCCCTTGTGATATGAACCTTTATTATGCAGTCCGTCGCTTTTATTACTTCCACATCACAAGATCGTATAAAGCTTATTTCTCCCACACCAATCAATCATACATATTTACTTATTTAGAGCAATTTTTATTGCTTTGCACCGATGACAACTTACTTGAAGGATCTTACTCAATCCATAGGTAGATATGGTGGACTCTCATGGCAAAACTGGTTTAGGGATATTTGGAAGCACAAGTAGTATTTCTACTTGGTGCTGAGAATTTGGCTAGCATGAGGGGGAAAGGCAAGCTCAACAAGTTAGGGGAACCATGACAACATACTTTATCTCAGATATAAGAAAGACATAACTCATTACGTTGTCTTCCTTGTCCAACATCAACTCTTTAGCATGTCATATTTTAATAAGTGCTCCCAATCATAAAAGATGTCAATGATAATATATCTATATGTGAAAACCTCTATTTCCTTATGACTTCCTATTAATTGCAACAATGCCAAAGCTATGTCTGCCAATTCCCAACAACTTTTAATCATCATACTCTTTCTATGTGAAGTCATTACTCTCAATAAGATCAATATGAACCCTTTTATTTCTTTTTATTCTTTTTCTCTTTTCTTTTATTCACCAAGATCATGGCAAAATAATCAAGCCCTTGACTCAACACTAATCTTTATTATATATAACTCACAGACTCGATTACATAGAGAGATCATAAAGCAAAACTCAAAACTAGATAATGCCACAAACTTTATTCTACTAGATCAAGATAGTACTAATAGGATCGAACTAAGAAAACTGGTAAAATAGGAGTTGTGATTGTGATACGATACCTGGGCACCTCCCCCAAGCTTGGCAGTTGCCAAGGGGGGTGCCCATACCCATCTGGTTATGTCTCCTTTTTTGTTGTCGGTGTAATATTCTTGGCGATGATTCCCCTCAGGATGCGGTTCTCCTCCTCGAGCTTATTGACTTGCTATTTGAGATCCATTATTTCCTTACAAAGCTTTCCTGTGACAGCTAAAGCTCCTTGCACCCAAGGGTGTTGCATCGTTGCGGGAGAACAAGTGACACTTCTCTTCATATTTTCATAAGAAAGAAATCTAACATTAGAAGGGATAACCGAGTTTGGAATAGCTGAGCTCTGCAGTTGCCCCATCGTGAACCCAGCTCGGAGGCGAGAGGTAACTTCTTGATCCTCCATGGCATCTACTCTCATTAAGTCAGCCTCCATCTCTTCCTCCGTTACTGGCCCAAAGTGGTCAGCGTCGCTGTTTGCCCTTGGTTCCGGTGCCGGATTAGATACCCGGCTCTCCCCAATTGACTCTTGAGAAGACATCTTGCTCTAATCTGCAGCAGCAACAGCTCGAAAACAAAAACAGAGGAAATTTGCGTGATACGGAAGTCAAAACCTTTGGGAGGTTATATAATGAATTTTTACTGACCAAATAACATATTGTGCAAGAAAACGAAGTCCGGAGGGCACACAAGGCGCTCACGAGGTAGGGGGCGCGCCCAGGGGGGTAGGGCGCGGCCACCACCCTCGTGGGGCCCTCGTGTCCTTCCCGGACTGCTACTTATTTTTCTATTTTTCTAAATATTCCAAAACAAAGAAATATTGCCTTAAAAATTGTTTTGGAGTCGGTTTACTTACCGTACCACATACCTATTCCTTTTCGGAGTCTGAAACGTTCCAGAAAGTGTCCCTTATGTATTCCTCCGGGGTTATGGTTTCAATAATATTGGTTTCAACATTTATGGGATTACCTGAGATATAATGTTTAATTCTTTGACCATTTACCACCTTTGGATTTGTGCCCTCGAAGTTGTTGATTTTTATGGCACCGGAACGATAGACCTCCTCGATGACGTAGGGGCCTTCCCATTTAGAGAGAAGTTTTCCTGCAAAAAATCTTAAACGAGAGTTGTATAGCAATGCATAATCACTTACATTAAACTCACGCTTTTGTATCCTTTTGTCATGCCATCTTTTAACTTTTTCTTTAAACAACTTGGCATTTTCATAAGCTTGGGTTCTCCACTCATCAAGTGAGCTAATATCAAATAACCTCTTCTCACCGGCAAGTTTAAAATCATAGTTGAGTTCTTTAATAGCCCAATATGCCTTATGTTCTAGTTCGAGAGGTAAATGACATGCTTTTCCATAAACCATTTTATACGGGGACATACCCATAGGATTTTTGTATGCAGTTCTATAAGCCCATAATGCATCATCAAGTTTCTTAGACCAATTCTTTCTAGACCTATTAACAGTCTTTTGCAAAATTAATTTGAGCTCTCTATTGCTCAACTCTACTTGACCACTAGACTGTGGGTGATAAGGGGATGCAATTCTAGGATTAACATCATATTTAGCAAGCATTTTACGAAAAGCACCATGAATAAAGTGTGAACCACCATCAGTCATTAAATATCTAGGGACTCCAAACCTCGGAAAAATAACTTCTTTAAGCATTTTAATAGAAGTGTTATGATCAGCACTACTAGTTGGAATAGCTTCTACCCACTTAGTAACGTAATCAACAACAACTAAAATATGTGTGTATCCCTTAGAGGCAGGAAAAGGTCCCATATAATCAAAGCCCCAAACATCAAACGGTTCAATAAAAAGTGAATAATTCATAGGCATTTCTTGACGTCTACTAATATTACCAATTCTTTGACATTCATCACAAGACAAGACAAACTTACGGGCATCCTTGAAGAGAGTAGGCCAATAAAAACCAGATTGCAATACCTTATGTGCAGTTCTATCTCCAGCGTGGTGTCCTCCATAAGACTCGGAATGACACTTGCGTAGGATCTGTTCCTGTTCATGCTCAGGTACACAACGTCTAATAACACCATCTACTCCTTTATAAAGATGTGGGTCGTCCCAAAAGTAATGTCTCAAGTCATAGAAGAGCTTTTTCTTTTGCTGGTATGTGAAGCTAGGTGGTATAAACTTAGCAACAATATAATTAGCATAATCAGCATACCATGGAGTACTACGAGAAGTACTTATAGCATTTAATTGCTCATCAGGAAAGTCATCATTAATAGGTAGTGGGTCATCAAGAATATTTTCTAACCTAGACAAGTTGTCTGCAACGGGGTTCACAGCTCCCTTTCTATCAACAATATGCAAATCAAATTCTTGTAGCAAGAGAACCCATCTAATAAGTCTAGGTTTAGCATCTTTATTTTCCATAAGGTATTTAATAGCAGCATGATCAGTTTGAATAGTTACTTTAGAATCAACAATATAAGATCTGAACTTATCATAAGCAAATACAACTGCTAAAAGCTCTTTTTCAGTAGTAGCATAATTTCTTTGAGCATTGTCTAGAGTCTTACTAGCATAATGAATAACATTTACTTTCTTATCAACTCTTTGCCCTAGAACAGCACCTACAGCATAATCACTAGCATCACACATAATTTCAAAGGGTAAATTCCAATCAGGTGGCTGAACAACAGGTGCAGTGACTAATGCTTTCTTAACTATTTCAAATGCTTCTACACAATCATCATCAAAGACAAATGGTATATCTTTTTGCAATAAATTAGTCAGAGGCCGAGAAATTTTTGAGAAGTCCTTAATGAACCTCCTGTAAAATCCGGCATGACCAAGGAAACTTCTTATACCTTTGATGTCCTTGGGACGTGGCATATTTTCAATAGCATCAACCTTGGCTTTATCAACTTCAATACCTCTTTCAGAAACTTTGTGCCCCAACACAATACCTTCATTAACCATAAAGTGGCACTTTTCCCAATTCAAGACAAAGATTAGTTTCTTCACATCTCTGCAAAACTTGATCAAGATTGCTCAAGCAATCATCAAAAGAGGAACCATAGACGGAAAAGTCATCCATGAAAACCTCACAAATCTTTTCACAAAAGTAAGAGAATATAGCCATCATGCATCTTTGAAAGGTAGCAGGTTCATTACATAAACCAAAAGGCATACGTCTATAAGCAAAAGTACCAAAAGGGCATGTAAAAGTAGTCTTTGATTGATCTCTAGCCGACACGGGTATTTGAGAGAAACCAGAATAACCATCTAGAAAGCAATAGTGTGCATGTTTGCATAATCTTTCTAGCATTTGATCAATAAAAGGTAAGGGGTAATGATCTTTCTTAGTAGCTTTATTTAATTTGCGGAAATCAATTACCATCCTATAACCTGTAATAATTCTTTGTGGAATCAATTCATCTTTATCATTAGGAACAACAGTAATACCTCCCTTCTTAGGGACACAATGGACAAGACTTACCCACTCACTATCAGCAACGGGATAGATTATACCTGCCTCCAGAAGCTTTAGTATTTCTTTTCTTACCACTTCTTTCATTTTAGGATTCAGACGTCGTTGAGGATCACGAACTGGTTTGGCATCTTCTTCCAAATTTATTTTATGTTGACATAGAGTGGGACTAATGCCCTTAAGATCATCAAGAGTATATCCAATAGCAGCACAATGCTTCTTCAGAGTTTTCAGCAATCTTTCTTCTTCATGCTCTGAAAGGTTAGCACTAATAATTACAGGATATATCTTCTTTTCATCAAGATAAGCATATTTAAGATTATCAGGCAAAGGTTTAATCTCAAACACGGGATCACCCTTGGGTGGAGGAGGATCCCCTAAGATTTCAACAGGCAAGTTGTGATGCAGAATAGGTTCCTATTTAAAGAATACTTCATCTATTTCCATTCTTTCATTCATGAACATATCATTTTCATGGTCTAGCAAATAGTGTTCTAAAGGATCACCAGGAGGTACGGCAATAGAAGCAAGACCAATAATTTCATCCTTACTAGGTAATTCTTCCTCACGATGTTGTTTACTAAATTTAGAGAAATTAAACTCATGAACCATATCATCCAAGCCAACAGTAACAACATTCTTTGTGCAATCTATGGTAGCATTGACAGTATTTAAGAAGGGTCTACCAAATATAATGGGACGAAAGCTATCTTGTGGAGAAGTAAGAACAAGAAAATCAGCAGGATATTTAGTTTTCCCACACAAGACTTCAACATCCCTAACAATTCCAATTGGTGAAATAGTATCTCTATTGGCAAGTTTAATTGTGACATCAATACCTTCTAACTCAGCAGGTGCAATTTCATTCTTAATTTCTTTGTATAAGTCATGAGGTATAACGCTAGCACTAGCACCCATATCACATAAGCCATGATAACAATGATCTCCTATTTTAACAGAAATAACAGGCACGCCTACTACAGGTTTATGTTTATCCTTATCACAAGGTTTGGCAATTCTAGCAGTTTCACCTTCGAACTGAATAACATGCCCATCAATATTATCAGACAAGAGATCTTTAACTATAGCAATATTAGGTTCTACTTTAACTTTCTCAAGAGGTGTATAAGTTCTAATATTGCTTTTACGAACAACAGTTGAAGCTTTAGCGTGATCCTTTATTCTAACAGGGAAAGGTGGTTTCTCAATATAAGAAGTAGGAACAATAGGATCATTATAAGTGACCATCTTTTCTTCAACTTTAATAGGTGCAGCTACTTTTACTTCTATGGGAGGATGATATTTAAACCACTTCTCCTTAGGGAGATCAACATAAGTAGCAAAAGATTCACAGAAAGAAGCTACTATCTCAGAGTCAAGTCCATATTTAGTGCTAAACTTACGGAAAATATCGGTATCCATGAAAGATTTAACACAATCAAACTTAGGTGTCATACCTGACTCCTTACCTTTGTCGAGGTCCCAATCTTCAGAGTTGCGTTTAATTCTATCCAATAAATTCCATCTGAATTCAATAGTCTTCATCATAAAAGAGCCAGCACAAGAAGTATCGAGCATGTTGCGATTGTTTTCAGAAAGCTGAGCATAAAAACTTTGCATAATTATTTCTCTCAGGAGCTCATGATTGGGGCATGAATATAACATTGATTTAAGCCTCCCCCAACCTTGAGCGATGCTTTCTCCTTCGCGAGGCCAGAAATTATATATGTAATTGCAATCATGATGAACAAGATGCATAGGGTAATACTTTTGATGAAATTCCAACTTCAATCTTTTATAGTTCTAGAATCTCATATCATCACATAGCCTATACCATATCAATGCGTCTCCCTTCAAAGATAAAGGGAAGACCTTCTTCTTAGCAACATCATCGGGTATACCTGCAAGCTTAAATAATCCACAAACTTCATCCACATATATTAAGTGCTCATCGGGATGCTTTGTTCCATCTCCTGTAAAAGGGTTAGCTAGCAGTTTTTCCATCATAGCCGTAGGAAATTCAAAAGGAGTTTCATTTTCAATAGGTTCAGTAGGTTGAGGAGCAACTCTTTGCTCTACTGGACGGGGTGAAGATACCCCGAACAAGCCCCTCAGAGAATTACTTTCCATAGTAACAAGTGACAGTAAATTTCAGCACACTATATAAAATTTTCCTTGCCAAATTCCACTTACCAAAGGTGCTACACTCCCCAGCAACGGCGCCAGAAAAGAGTCTTGATGACCCAAAAGTATAGGGGATATATCGTAGTACTTTCGATAAGTAAGAGTGTCAAACCCAACGACGACCAGAAGGAAATGATAAGCGGTTTTCAGCAAGGTATTCTCTGCATGTACTGAAATAAGTGGTAACAGATAGTTTTGTGATAGGATAAATTGTAACGAGCAACAAGTAACAAAAGTAGATAAAGTGCAGCAAGGTGGCCCAATCCTTTTGTAGCAAAGGACAAGCCGGAACAAACTCTTATATTAGGAAAAGCGCTCCCGAGGACACATGGGAATATCGTCAAGCTATTTTTCATCATGTTCATATGATTCGCGTTCGATACTTTGATAATTTGATATGTGGGTGGACCGGTGCTTGGGTATTGTTCTTACTTGAACAAGCATCCCACTTATGATTAACCTCTATTGCAAGCATCCGCAACTACAACAAAAGTATTAAGGTAAACCTAACCATAGCATGAAACATATGGATCCGAATCAGCCCCTTACGAAGCAACGCATAAACTAGGGTTTAAGCTTCTGTCACTCTAGCAACCCATCATCTACTTATTACTTCCCAATGCCATCCTCTAGGCCCAAATAATGGTGAAGTGTTATGTAGTCGACGTTCACATAACACCACTAGAGGCTAGACAACATACATCTTATCAAAATATCAAACGAATACCAAATTCACATGACTACTCATAGCAAGACTTCTCCCTTGTCCTCAGGAACGAACGTAATTACTCACAAAGCATATTCATGTTCATAATCAGAGGGGTAATAATATGCATATAGGATCTGAACATATGATCTTCCACCAATTAAACCAACTAGCATCAACTACAAGGAGTAATCAACACTACTAGCAACCTACTAGCACCAATCTCGGACTTTGAGACAAGAATTGGATGCAAGAGATGAACTAGGGTTTGGAGATGAGATGGTGCTGGTGAAGATGTTGATGGATATTGCCCTCTCCCGATGAGAGGAGCGTTGGTGATGACGATGGTGATGATTTCCCCCTCCGGGAGGGAAGTATCCCCGGCAGAACAGCTCTGCCGGAGCTCTAGATTGGATCCGCCAAGGTTCCGCCTCGTGGCGGCGGAGTCTCGTCCTGAAAAGTTCCTTCCTATTTTTTTTCTCATCGAAAGACCTCATATAGGAGAAGATGGGCATCGGAGAGCCACCAGGGGGCCCATGAGATAGGGGGGCGCGCCCTAGGGGGGGGCGCCCCCACCCTCGTGAGCAGGGTGTGGGCCCCCTGGCCTTCATCTTTAGCGTGGATTTTTCTTTATTTCTTTTAAGACGTTCCGTGGAGTTTCAGGACTTTTGGAGTTGCGCAGAATAGGTCTCTAATATTTGCTCCTTTTCCAGACCAGAATTCCAGCTGCCGGCATTCTCCCTCTTTATGTAAACCTTGTAAAATAAGAGAGAATAGCCATAAGTATTGTGACATAAAGTGAAATAATAGTCCATAATGCAATAAATATTGATATAAAAGCATGATGCAAAATGGACGTATCACATACCTCTTCGATGAAGGCTCGACCGTATCTTCGTTTGCCTTCCTCTTCGAAGGCTTGCTCGGCGTGGGGGCCGCTCTCTTTGGAGATGCCCCTGGGGCAGTGTGGCGCGCTGAACGCCTCCCCTTTTGAGCATAGGACGGTGCGGGGGTTGAGGCAGAATGAGAGAACTCTTTTGGATGAGATGTCTCCTTATTACTTACGTGTGAAGCAGGGAGAAGACCCGGATAATCGGCGATGATGGCCACTTCTGTGCCGTCGTAGCTCGCCTGGTAAAACACCCCATCCTCGAGCACCACGAATATATCCAGATCCTCTTTGAATCCGGGGTCAAGGTCCCGGTTGTGGCCCTCGGGCTGCGGAGCGGAGCTGTGAAGCCCCTCGGAAATCTTTTGCCAGCGCTGTTATAAATGGACATATTAATAGTCATTGAAAGTAGCTCAGGGAGTGGAGTGCGTAGAGGAGAGGAGTTGGGACTTACCCGGCTAGGAGGACTGTACATGGAAAATCCATCTCTGCACTTGATACGCAGAAATTCCTCTTCTTCCCCTTTGAACAGTTCGGCCAATATTTTCGCCAGAGTGGCAGGGGTGTCTGGACCCTTCCTGCCGCAGCGGGAGGCGTCATCCTCCCCATTGTAGTGCCACATGGGCAGCCCTCTGTGTTGGAGTGACTGAAACCCCGTACTATGGAGGTCGCCATTACTTCGACTATTGATAAGCCAGACTGAGCGAGCGTCCTTATCATGCTCATGAGTTGATGAACTTCCGCACCATCTTCCTCCTTGAGGCTCCGAGGGCGCCAGCTGTGGTGTTTCTTCAAAGGAAATCTTGTGAACTCGGGAAGACCCCTCCGAACTGGGTCTAGAAGTGCGACGTTGTTAATATAGAACCATTCGGAAGGCCACTGTTCGGATGCCTTCTTTGGTGTACCGGAAAGGTATCCGGTCTCAGCGATGCGCCATATTTCGGCTTCGCCCACTTCAAATATTGATCCCTCGTGGTTGCGCGGGACGAGACAGAATAACTTTCTCCACAATTCAAAGTGGGCCTCACAACCCAGGAATAGCTCGCAAAGGGCGACGTAACCTGCGATATGCAAGATGGAGGCCGGAGTGAAGTTGTGCTGTTGGAGGCCACAGTACTCCAGAAGCCCTCGGAGGAATGTATGAATTGGAAATCCGACACCTCTTTGCAGATAAGGGACGAAGCACACTCATTCCCCCTGGATGGATTGGGGAAATTTTTAGCCTGAGCCCCGCCATTGAAGGAGGTCAATCCTGCTCGAACAGGGACCAAATCCGCAGGAGGAAGAAATCCCTGTGTTTGCAGCTTCTCCAGCTGACCATGGGATACAGAGAACCTCTCCCACTCGCCTTTTTCTGGGCCGCAGGGACGGGAGGAGGAGCTGGGAGTGCTAGCCACGTTGGAGTGGTCTTTCCTAGCAATCTCTGAGGATTTTTCCGCGTGGTGCCGAATGGATCTGAGATCCAATCTCTTTAAATAGACACTCTTCCTCGCATGGCTGGGGTGTTATGTGCAAAAATACCCTGATCTCTCGCATTCGCTTGACACGTGGAAACTGAAGTTGTTGATACATAGAAGCCGAGGGGTACGACATTAAATGGAAGGACGAATACATCACTCTGAAGTCATTGGAGGAGGAACCCGCCTTGCAATGCAAAAGACAATCTACACGCCGAACACCTCGTCATTGAAGTCTAGTTCGGGGGCTACTGAGGGAGTCCTGGACTAAGGGGTCCTCGGGCGCCCGACCTGTTAGCCATGGGCCGGACTGATGGTCTGTGAACATACAAAGACCGAAGACTCTACCCGTGTCCGGATGGGACTATCCTTGGCGTGGAAGGCAAGCTTGGCGATCAAATATGAAGATTCCTTTCTCTGTATTTGACCTTGTAACCCTAGATCCCTCCGGTGTCTATATAAACCGGAGGGCTAGGTCCGTAGATAACAATCATCATAATCATAGTCATACAGGCTAGACTTCTAGGGTTTTAGCAATTATGATCTCGTGGTAGATCAACTCTTGTAATACTCATATTCATCAAGATCAATCAAGCAGGAAGTAGGGTATTACCTCCATAGAGAGGGCCCGAACCTGGGTAAACATTGTGTCCCCTGTCTCCTGTTACCATCGACCTTAGACGCACAGTTCGGGACCCCCTACCCAAGATCCACTACAGGAATCAGCTATTTTGCCGTCTGCCACGGCGGACGGCAAAGGCATGAACGGCGGACGGCAAAGGCCTTTGCCGTCAGCCGCGGACGGCAAAAGGCTCCGGCAAAGTAGGCTACGGTAAACAGCTACTTTGCCGTCTGCTTCCTGGCGGCTGACGGCAAAGGCCCTTTGCCGTCTGCGGTGGACGGCAAAGAGAGCGGACGGCAATAATTGCGCTGTCAGTCCGTTAAGTGGCTAACGGCAGGCCTTTGCCGTCCGCCGCTGACGGCAAAATTTCTAGTGTCTTTGCCGTCCGCCGTATGATGTCATCTACACGTCACTACATGGCAGGTTCTTTGCCGTCTGCCACTGATGGCAAAGTCTTTGTCGTCTGCCACTGTAGGAAAACTGACCAAATGGGTCAACTCCCAGGAAGCACAGCTGGATGCCACGTGTCTTCTTTGCCGTCCGCGGCAGACGGCAAAGAGCCCGTTGCCGTCAGTGGCAGACGGCAAAGAGCCTGCATATTGGCTCTTTTATCTATTTTTTATTAAATCCAACAATTTTCATCACAAATATATATGACATATATAGATATATTTCAAAAGGCCATTACAGAGCAAACATATAAGATATCCAACACATAACTTCATCATCCAACCATATATATTACATGCATAGTTCCATCATACATAACAAGTTCAACATAGAGGCATCCAACCATATATATTACAATAGTTTCATCCAACAATACATGCACAGTTCAATGATACAAAAGAAACAGAGAAAGGGATAAGGAGCACTCCATCTATGCAAGCTTTCGTCAAGTGAATGAAATCTGCAAAATGAAAAATAAGAAAGTTAGAACAAGAAGAGTAGAACAAGAAGAGTAGAACAAGAAGAGTAGAACAAGAAGAAGACTAGAACAAGAAGAGTATGTCATTTATGAGCTAACTTACGTGAAATGGATCATATATGAGCTAACTAAGTTGAAATGGGTCGTTTATGAGCTAGCTAAGGTGAAATGGATCATTTATGAGCTAACTTAGTTGAAATGGGTCGTTTATGAGCTAACTAAGGTCAAATGGATCGTTTTTGAGGTAACTAAGATGAAATGGATCGTTTTTTAGCTAACTTAGGTGAAATGGATCATTTATGAGCTAACTTAGTTGAAATGGATCGTTTTTGAGCTAACTTAGGTGAAATGGATCATTTATGAGCTAATTTAGTTGAAATGGATCTTTTTGAGCTAACTTAGGTGAAATGGATCATTTAATAGCTAATTTAGGTGAAATGGATTGTTTTTTAGCTAACTTGGTGAAATGGATCGTTTATGAGCTAAATTAGTTGAAATGGATCGTTTATGAGATAACCTAGGTAAGATGGGTCATTTTGGAGTTAACCTAGGTGAAATGGGTCATTTTAAAGCTAACGTAGGTAAAATGGATCATTTAGGAGCTAATCTAGGTAAAATGGGTCATTTTTGAGCTAACTTGGATGAACTGGATCATTTATAAGCTAACCTAGGTAAAATGGGTCATTTTAGAGCTAACTTAGGTAAAATGGATCATCTATGAGCTAACTAAGCTAATTATGCAATTTTTGACATATGTAAGCTAAGTACAGATCGTTTTAGAGCTAACTTAGGTAAAATGGATGGTTTTGGAGGTCAGTAAGCTTATTAAGTCATTTTGGAGGAGAAGAAGCTAAGTCTAGGTCATTATGGTAAGCATTGGAGGAAATAAAGCTAAGTCTAGGTCTTTATGCATGTGTTAAGCAAAACACTAGATAAACTTACCAAGATCCAGGAGGTGTAGGAGCGGGGTGGCTCGTGTCGGTAGATGGAGAAGGATCGTGTGATGCTTGTCTGGAGTTACGCTGCACCAAAGATCATTTCCAATGTCTTGTTAGCATGATGACACTCAAATGTTAAGACTAGCAAGTAATGTCCATTCAAATAAAACTCACCGTGGTCCCAGGAGCAATCACTGGCATCGGCGGAGCGGTCTGACCTGTCTTCTCGCACACAGACTGCACATTTGGTTTTGACGACTCAGTCATACTAGTTAGTAATGAGACAAACACTACATGAATGTTTTGGCTAATCTGCAGAAGAAACTTACCACAAGGAGCTCGTACATGGCCCTTGCCTGCATGTCATTCCGTGCCCTCTCCTCCTCCATCATCTTTGTCGTCCTCTCCTCCAACTCCCGCTGCCTCTCCGCCGCCTCCGCCAGAAGTTTCTCCGTTCTATCTCTCTCACTCTGTATAGCAGCCTGCAACACCACTCACATGACCATTTGTAATCATTGATGGAAGCGCACACAATGTAATTAATGGAGAAAGATAACTGAGTACGTATCACTAACCTTGATGGCGAGTTGCACTGGCCGTTCATGAGGCCTTATCTCAGCAGCGGAGCTCGACTAGCGCGCTTTGATCTCCGGGAGAGTGCTAGGACAACGGATAAGTCCATCTCCAATGGCTATGGAGCCATGGGACCTCCTGCCACAAGATATCATCACCAGCTCTGGATCAATGGGACCCTGGCTCGGGTTAAAGTCCTCCCCTTTCCTCGCCTTCCCCTCATCTCTATATCTCACGAGCTTGTTGTGGGAGGAGATGTTGGTGAAGTTGTTTGCATCATCGAGGTCGGACTGAGAGAAAGCCTTGACTTTCTTGAAAGAGGCAGTGTGGGCCATGGCATACAGGTCGTACACCTCTGGCACCTTATCCGCCTTATTGTAGCGTGCCTAAAAGAGAGAAACAATGAAAATTAGTAATTAAAGGGCTCAAGCTAGCATGATGAATGAATTGCATGAATCATGAAGCAAACCACATACCCAGTTGCGCCCGAACTGATATAAGTTGGAGCTGCCTTGATGGTGTGGCACACCTTCCATTTGGGCACGTTTGTCCTTGGCCTCGTTGTGGAGGGCTAGCCATTGTTTTGAGCACCACTCATCGACCAACACCTCCAAACAATCCATCCGATCCGCACACCATCTTGGAGGCGCCTAAGTTAGCAAATAGAAACTTGAGCGCTACGGCTAAGAATTACTAAATGAAGGAACTTAAGTAGAGAAGGCCTTAAGAATTACCTTCATGTACTGTTCCTTACTCAGGAACTTATCGCGGCACGCCGGCTTGGTCTTCTTGATACCACGCAAGGCGTAGTAGTCTCGAACAGCCTGCACCCGAGCCTCGTGCCGTAAGTTCTGGAGTAGGCGCTTGCAAACGTTCTCGATAACATGTGCCGCGTCCTCCTCGTATCCCTCCTCACACCTGTAGAATGTCTACAATCAAATGAGACAATATTGATTAGTACAATTAATAACTAGCTAGTTGAAGATTTTTAAATGTGTAAAGGAGAAATTACCCAGAACTTTCTGATCACCATGTCTGCCCTCGTGTCGCACACGACACCGTCGATAATCTCATCCGGCGGGGCCGGGGCAGCCACGTAGTGCTCCCAGCTCAATCCAAGCTCTGGAAGCCGACCCTCACCAGGCAACGTGAAAAACCCTGGGAAGTTTTGCCGGCAAAGAACTCCAAGGACGGAGTTGGGCCGGCGGACACTATGATGGTGGTCCCAACCCCTGCAGCATGACAAGGCCAACGCATTAGTTATTTGAAGAAACGTGAATGCAGAAGGTACAAAAATATTAAATGCACTTATGTACCTCTCCCCATCAGGGAAAATCAACCACCTCTGCTCGCGGGTCACCGGCACGGACGGGAGCCGTGTAGCACCACGCTGGTAGACGTTGCCCCCCTCCTCCCCCTCCTCATCAGTCGGCTCCCCGCCATCATCAGCATGGCCACTCGGCTCCCCGCCATGCTCAGGCTGACCCGGCCAGGTACCCCATCCAGACGTGTGCTCCTCCGGGGTCTCGTGGGCCAAAGTCTCGTGGGCCGAAGGCCCGTCGACCCGAGGCTCGTGGGCCGAAGACTCGTGGACCGGAGGCTCGTGGACCGGAGTCCGTGCAGCCTCCTCCTCAGACGAGTCCACCCTAGCAGTCATGTGCTCGGGTGAAACAGCTGGTGGCGGTGGCGAGGAAGGCGCCGTACGAGTCACCCTACCTCCTCTCCCGCGACCACGTGCTCCAACTCCTCTCTTCTTCTTACCTTGTCCCCTGCTGGGCACCGCGGTCGACGAAGAAGGGCCCGGCGGTGTCGCCATACTGTCCAGCAACGCTCGGCGGAGAGGTGCGTGTGGAATGGAAGACCTCGCACCACGCGCCGACGAAGAAGGGGCCTCGGCGCGCTCCCGACCAGCGCCCACCATCTTTCAACACCTGCCATGACAAAGAATAAACGAAATTAGTACAACATAAAAAAAGTACCGACATGAATAATAATATGTATATCACTTAAGTGTATCATCATCAAGTACAACATCAAAAAGTTGAATACCTGACACTACTAATAATCTCGATCAGTATCATCAATAAATGCATAATCATCATCATCACTATAATCAATGATGGGCTCATAGGGTTCATTGGCATCAACATGTGCAGGGCCACCTTGACGTAATCGGTCAAGCATTGACAGGTCATCCGCAGCAGTAACCTCTTCTTGTTCCGGCTCTTCTTGTTCCTCCTCTGGGGTGATGTCGGATTCATTGTCGCTGTCTACTTCAATGTTTTGGGGTGATGTATAGCGGTTCTTGAAACGCTTTTTGGAAAGACGTGTCTCTTGGAAGAATTCTCCTTCATATGTGTCTGGGTTAATGTGAGGTTCATAATCCTCTTCCTTTGGGGGAGAAAGTCTAGCACGTGGCGGCACTTCATAAACGACATCCCAACCTTTCAGATTTGGATTAGTTTGGCAGGCCCACGGTAGATAGAATACTTGGGTCGCATGTTGAGCCATAATATAGACATCAGGAACATCTAAATGAGTGCTTTGGTTGATTTGAACTAGCCCTATATGTTCATGAGTCCATCTAGTCTCCTTCGGCTGAAACCAATAACGTTTGAAGACTATGACATTCGGTGGGTTTTCACCATAGAATAGAAGTTCATAAATTGCTTCAACTCTCCCATAATACTCGGTACCTCCTTCGCCAATAGCAGATACACAACAATTTGTAGACTTACGGTCGGCCATAGATAGCTCTTTGCCATAGGTACGAAAGCGATACCCGTTGATGTCGTACTTGTCAAATGAACGGACCTTATAGTCAAAACCATTAGCGACTTGTCTCAATTCGGCGTCCATAGACTCTGAATTAGCCTACAAGTTCAATATGAAAGGATTGTTGCATTATGCACAAATTAGCGAATGAAATGAAATTGTCTAATAGAAATTACCGTTTGTTTGAACCAAGAGATGAAACCGGGATAGCCACCTCCTTGCTTTGCGAGAAGCTCATACTCTTCGACGGAATCCTTTTGGATCTCCGCTCCATACGAGAATATGGTGACGTATCGACTGTATGACATATCCAGGAATAAGAGTAGTTCAAAGGAAATAGAAGTTGCGAAACAATGTACCGAGAACTTACTCGATGTACGGCCGCACTTCTATCAGGTTGTTGAAGATATACAACGAAATGGTCCGCCATTCTTCGTTATCCAAAGATACTGGATGTGAAACACTAGCTGGTGCGAGATTCCCTTTGAATAGGCTGAGGTTGGATCCACCCTTTTTAGGCTCGTCAGCATTGTACCGAGGCTTTGGATTATGCAAATGATGATTTTTGGCTTCGTAATGCGCTGTTACGAAGTTTGCCGCCTCCTCTGTGATGAATGCCTCAGCCATCGATGCTTCAATTCTACGTTTATTTTTACATTTTTCTCGAAGCGTCTTCTGCATCCTCTCAGTTGGGTAGCACCAACGATTTTGCACGGGCCCCCCCAATCTTGCCTCGGTCGGGAGATGCAAAATCAAATGCTGCATTGGATTAAAGAAGCCCGGTGGAAAGATCTTCTCTAACTTGCAGATCAACTCCGGCGCCAACTCTTCCATTTCTTCTAGCACACCAGGCGATAGTTCTTCCGCACAAAGAACACGGAAGAAATAGCTGAGTTCTGCCAGTACTAGCCATTCATCCTCAGGGATGAAGCCACGCAACATCACCGGCATTACCCGCTCAATCCATATGTGCCAATCATGACTCTTGAGACCAAATATCTTCAGTTTATCAAGATTCGCTCCCCTCTTTAGATTCGCTGCATACCCATCGGGGAACATCAACTGCTGTTGCACCCACAAGAGAATTTCCCTCATAGCTGGCCTTCCAAGATTGAACCATGCCTTTGGCTTCGTCTAGTTCTGCTTTCCTTTCGGTTCTTTCATGTTTTGTAATGGCCTATCACATAGCGCCTCCAGATCGACTCTAGCCTTAGTATTATCCTTTGACTTCCCATCTATGCCGAACAATGTACCAAAAAGTGCCTCGGCGATATTCTTCTCAGTGTGCATCACGTCGATGTTGTGTGGGCAAAGGAGGTCTTTGAAGTAAGGCAGATCCCATAAGCATGTTTTGTGAGTCCACGCGTGCTTAGTATTATACCCCTTGAAGTACCCTGGACGTTGTGGATCTGGCTCGAGAGCGTTTAACTGATCCAGGGTCTGTTGGCCTGTCAATGCAGGTGGTGCAGAGTTTTTGACAACTCTACCCATGATGAAGTTCTTCTTGTCTTTCCTGAACTTATGGCGAGGATCCAGGAACTGTCTATGCATGTCGAAGCAAGAAAACTTGCGACCAGCCTGAAGCCAACGAAACTCAAGAGCTCCCTTGCGTGTGGGGCACGGGAACCTTCCATGCACACACCAGCCAACGAATATCGCATACGCCGGCAAGTCATGCGTCGAGTACATGTACCAGACACGCATTATGAAGTTCCGTTTGCTAAAGGCGTCGTATGTCTTGAACCCATTATCCCAGGCTTCTTGCAATTCATCCTTAAGCGGCTGCATGTACACATTCATATTTTTGCCCGGATAGTTGGGTCCTAGAATTATCAACGTCAGGAAAATGTTCTTTCTTTGCATAATCTGTCCGGGGGGGGAGATTGAGTGGAAAGACAAATACGGGCCAACAACTGTATTGGGCTGCCGTCATACCAAACACACTGAACCCATCCGTGCTGATGCCGACTCGAGGATGCCTCGGATCCGCCGCTTTGTCAGCATGTAATTCATCAAACTTTTTCCATGCAACACCATCCGATATGTGTACCATCATCAGATTCCCATCTGCATCTAGTTCGGTTCTTTTGCCTGTTTTGTGCCATGTCATCTGTCTGGCCGTCTCTTCGACCATGAAAAGACGTTGAAGTCTTGGTACGATTGGCATATACCGAAGAACACTAACGGGGATTTTGGTCTGTGTCTTCTCACCCATACCATTGTCTACCACAATATACCTGGAAGACTTGCAAATGGGACAATAGTTCAAGTCCGCATAGTCAAGCCTAAATAAGGCACATCCTTTCTCACAGGCATGTATCTTCTCATAGGGCATCTTCAGTGCACGGAGGATTTTGTCTGACTGGTACAGGTTTGCAGGCATTACATGGCCTTTGGGTAGAAAGCGTCCAAATACTGTCATAATTGCGTCATAGCATTCTTTGCCCAAGTTGAATTGAGCCTTCAGAGCCATTACTTGTGAGATGGCATCCAACTGACAAAGCTCAGTGTGCTCGTGGAGCGGACGTTTCGAAGACTCCAACATTTCATTGAAGGCCTTTGCAGATTCCTCCATCTCCTCGTCCGAATCCCGAGCATCATCATAGCCTTGCACCATGTTTTCCATCCCGGTACCATGCTCGTCGGTGCGACGACGATCCACCTCAGCTCGGTCACGTTGGGCAGACTCACCATGAAATGTCCACACCGTATAATCGGGCGTAAAACCACTCTTCTGCAGGTGTTTGCCCATTTCAGCCTCTGTCTTCTTTTCCCAATTGCCGCACCGGAAACAGGGGCACCAGGTTTTCTTTTGGCCATTTGCAAATGCGGCTTGCACAAACCCCTTAGTTTTTGTGAACCATTCAGCGCTCCATTTGTTCTGACAAGTGTGACCGGTATACATCCAAGCACGGTCACTCATCTTGACTTTCAGAGCTACTAGACACACAACAATTATATATGTAATTCACCATGTATATATTCATCAGTTGATCTACTTTGTCAATTTTATTACGTCCATGCAACCTACACTCTAATAGGTAATGATAGGTCCTAATCCCACCCGTGTATGTGTAGATTGGGTTCATTTTCCCATGCTATGCTCCGGATCCGACGCAAAATTTCGGCAGCACCTCCCCGCTGTTCTCCTGATACACGTCTCTGCAATAAACAGAGAGGATGTGTACCCGGAGAACAACAGGGGAGGCACAGACGAAATATATGCGTCAGATCCGGAGCAAAGCATATGGGAAAACGAACCCAATCTACACATACTCGGGCTGTCCATGGATAGCGTTGGACAATTCAAAAGAATCAAGGTTATAAATATGCAAATGCATGCATATTTATAACTATGACGCTTTCGAACGGGAGACACATATTGGTTACGCATACTGATGATTCAAGACACATATATAGCTAGCTATCAAGTTTCATCGGAATAGATCAAATAATTAATGGGGGGGGGAGGACTTGTCATTTGTGCTCACCCACGAACGAAGGGGCAGAGCTCGTCAAACGCACTGCGAGGTCGTCGAACACCAAACCTCGCAGCGATAAAACAACTGCACATTTAAAACTACACGATCAACACAATTATATATGATGTTTTTCATAACAAAATCGAAAAATATATGACCTAACTAATAATTCACAAATATATGACCCCGTCGGCCTCTGGAAGGCCAAAGAACACCTTTTCGGGAGGTGTCGGTGGTCGGGGTGTCCTGTCGGTGTCGGGGTGCCGTGTCGGGGTCGGGGTGCTGTTTCGGGGTCGGGGGGTCGGGGTGTCGTGTCGATGTCGGGGTAGTGTCGTGTCGGTGTCGGGGTGTTGTTTCGGGGTCGGGGTGTGGTGTCGGGGTCAGGGTGTCGGGTCAGGCTCGGGGTCGGGGTGTCGGGTCAGGCTCGGGGGGTCGGGGTGTCGGGGTGTGGTGTCGGGGTCAGGGTGTCGGGTCAGGCTCGGGGTCGGGGTGTCGGGTCAGGCTCGGGAGGTCGGGGTGTCGGGGTCGGGCTCGGGGTGTCGGGGTCGGGGTGTCGGGGTCGGGGTCGGGTTCGGGGTGCCGTGTCGGTGTCGGGGTCGGGGTGTCGGGTCAGGCCCGGGGTCGGGGTCTCGGGGTCGGGGTGTCGGGTTGGGTGCCGGGTCGGGGTCGGGGTCTCGGGGTCGGGGTGTCGGGTCAGGCTTGGGGTCGGGGTCTCGGGGTCTGGGTGTCTGGTCGGGGTGCCGTGTCGGTGTCGGCGTAAGGGTGGGTGTGGTGTCAGGGTGTCGGTGTCGGGGTGCCGTGTCGGTGTCGGCGTAAGGGTGGGTGTGGTGTCAGGGTGTCGGTGTCGGGGTGTCGTGTCGGTGTCGGGGTCGGGGTCTCGGGGTCGGGTTGTCGGTGTCGGGGTCGGGGTCTCGGGGTCGGGGTGTCGGGTCGGGGTCGGGGTGCCGTGTTGGTGTCGGGGTCGGGGTGTCGGGTCAGGCTCGGGGTCGGGGTGTCGGGGTCGGGGTCGGGGTCGGGGTCGGTGTCGGGGTCGAGGTGTCGGGGTCGGGGTCTAGGGGTCGGGGTGTCGTGTCAGGGTGCCGGGTCGGGGTCGGGGTGCCGTGTCGGGTCGGGGTGCCGTGTCGGGTCGGGGTTTTTTCCTCTTTTTTCCTTTTCTTCTTCTTCCTATTCTTCCTTTTCCTCCTTTCTTCCTTTTTCCTTATTCTTCTTCTTCTTCCTCCTTTCGTTTTTCCTCTTCTTCTTCTCCTCCTCTCCTCTTTTTTCTTCTTCTTCTTCCTCTTCTTTTTTCTTCTCCTCCTCCTCTTCTTCTTCTTCCTTTCCTTTTTCCTCTTCTTCTTCTCCTCCTCTCCTCTTTTTCTCTTCTTCTTCTTCTTTCCTCAAACTAAACTAAACCTAAAACTAAGCCTAAACCTAAAACTAAAACTAAATCTAAACTAAACATAAACCTAAAACTAATAAAACAGAAAAAAAGGAAAAAACTAAATCTAAACCTAAAACTAAACTAAAACTAAAACTAAAACTAAAACTAAATCTAAAACTAAATCTAAACTAAAACTAAAAAGGAAAAAACAGAAAAAAAAAACAGAAAAAGGAGGGGGGCTCACCTGGGGCAGGGCCGGTGGAGGAGGGGGGCGGGGCGATGGAGGAGGCCCCCGGTGGAGGAGCTGGCCGGGGCCGGGGCGGTGGGGCACGGGGCGGCGGGGGGCCGGGCCCGGGGCGGTGGGGCGCGGGGCGGCGGGAGGCCGGGGCGCCGGGGCGGCGGGGGGGCGACGGGGCGGTGCGGCGGCGGGGGGGGCGGCGGCGGTGGGGTGGGAAGTGCTGGCAGGGCGCGTCGGGGGCGAGGAGGGAACAGAGTAACAGGCGGGGGGGGGGGTACGGGCCGTTAGGTAGTGTCCTCTTTGACGTCCGCCTCTCTTTGCCGTCTGCCCTTTTGCTTCTTTGCCGTCTGCCATTTCTTTGTCGTCTGCTTTTGGGTAGCTGATGGCAAAGAGCTTCTTTGCCATCTGCTAGCTGACGGCAAAGAGCTGGCAGATGGCAAATGAGCTGATTCCAGTAGTGATCCGCCGGTTTTGACACCGATAGCGGGCGTTCGTGCGCCGGAAAAATTCTCTGTGTTCTTCTTCCTCCTCTCTGAGCGTGTCTTCAGTGATCGCCGTCGAGTGTCGCAGCCTGTGGCACCAACATTTGGTATCAGAGCAAGGTGAGGGAGCTCGTCGACGGCGATGGCAATTATGCCGCACGGCGAAGGCACGGGCTCGGCGTCGATGGCGATGCCGATGCTCACGTGGACAACTACATGGTGTGGGCGATCAAGGCGCAGGCGATCCTCGATGCCCACACGCTGTGGGAGGCGGTGGCGCCGGCGGGCAACGCGGTGGTGAACGCGAAGAAGTGCAAGACGGTGTGCGGGATGATCCTCGGTGGGCTGCCGCAGGATGCGGTACTGTCGGTGGCGATGAAGCTCACCGCCACAGAGGTATGGGACTCTCTGAAAGTGAGGTTCATCGGCGCCGATCGGGTGCGGGAGGCCCGGCTGGCGACGCTCCGCGACAAGTTCGATCGCTTGAAGATGGCGGACGGCGAGGGGCTGGATGCGTATGCAGGGAGGTTGGCTGCGATGACGGTGCGATACGCGAACCTCGGGGAGAAGCTGGGCGACGCGACGCACGTGAAGAAGCTCCTGGACACCGTTCCCGAACGCTTGTTCCCCGTCGTCGCCGGCATTCAGCAGTTCTGCAACATCGACGAGATGGCATTCGACGAGGCGCTCGGGCGGCTGCGTGCGTTTGATGAGCGGGCGCAATGCCATGGACAAGACGGCGGCGAGCGCGGGGGTGATCATCTCCTCCTAACCATGGTGTAGTGGTGGGCGCGGGAGCGCAGCAGGGCACGCGCGGGAGCGGCGCTCGGGACGACGACAACGGGCGGAGCATGGCGTCGGGCAACGGTGGCAACAGACGCGTGCGTCGCTACAAGTGCGGAGAGCGCGACCATTTCAAGCGGGACTGCCCCCAGCTGCGGAGGGAGCTGGCAACGGAGCGCGCGTTGCTCGCGGACATCGGCGTCGAGGACGCCGGCCTCCTCTAGGCCGTGGCGGGGCTGAGAGCGTGCGCGTGTGTGTGCATATCCTGGTCGCGTCAGGTCCGGCCCGTGGCGGGCTCGGGTGTGTGCGTGTGTGCCCGAGTGTAGGTGTACGTGTGTGTGTGATGTCTACTACGCAACTGATAACCCACAAGTGTAGGGGATCGCAACAGCTTTCGAGGGTAGAGTATTCAACCCAAATTTGTTGATTCGACACAAGGGGAGCCAAAGAATATTCTCAAGTATTAGCAGTTGAGTTGTCAATTCAACCACACCAGGATAACTTAATATCTGCAACAAAGTGTTTAGTAGCAAACTAATATGATAGTAGTGGTAACGGTAACAAAACAGTAATGAAAGCAAAAGTAATATTTTTGGTATTTTGTAGTGATTGTAACAGTAGCAACGGGAAAGTAAATAAGCGTAAACCAGTAGATGGAAAACTCATAGGTATTGAATCGGTGATGGATAATTATGTTGGATGCGGTTCATCATGTAACAGTCATAACATAGGGTGACACAGAACCAGCCCCAATTCATCAATGTAATGTAGGCATGTATTCCGAATATAGTCATACGTGCTTATGGAAAAGAACTTGCATGACATCTTTTGTCCTACCCTCTCGTGGCAGCGGGGTCCTAATGGAAACTAAGGGATATTAAGGCCTCCTTTTAATAGAGAACCGGAACAAAGCATTAGCACATAGTGAATACATGAACTCCTCAAACTACGGTCATCACCGGGAGTGGTCCCGATTACTGTCACTTCGGGGTTGCCGGATCATAACACATAGTAGGTGACTATAGACTTGCAAGATAGGATTAAGAACTCACATATATTCATGAAAACATAATAGGTTCAGATCTGAAATCATGGCACTCGGGCCCTAGTGACAAGCATTAAGCATAGAAAAGTCATAGCAACATCAATCTCAGAACATAGTGGATACTAGGGATCAAACCCTAACAAAACTAACTTGATTACATGATAGATCTCATCCAACCCATCACCGTCCAGCAAGCCTACAATGGAATTACTCACGCACGGTGGTGAGCATCATGAAATTGGTGATGGAGGATGGTTGATGATGATGATGGTGATGAATCCCCCTCTCTGGAGCCCCGAACGGACTACAGATCAGCCCTCCCGAGAGGTTCTACGGCTTGGTGGCAGCTCTGTATCGTAAAACATGATGATTTCTTCTCCTCTATTTTTTTTTCACTGAAAGCAAATATATAGAGTTGGAGTTGGCGTCGGAGGAGCTCCAGGGGGCCCACGAGGTAGGGGCGCGCCCTAGGGGGGGCGCCCCCCACCCTCGTGGACAGGATGTGGGCCCCCTGGTCTTCATCTTTGGCAAGGATTTTTTATTATTTTTAACTAGATGTTCCGTGGAGTTTCAGGTCATTCCGAGAACTTTTGTTATCTACACATAAAACAATATCATGGCAATTCTGCTGAAAACAGCGTCAGTCCAGGTTAGTTCCATTCAAATCATGCAAGTTAGAGTCCAAAACAAGGGCAAAAGTGTTTGGAAAAGTAGATACGACGAAGAAGTATCAGCAACATTCTTCTTGTAGACGTTGTTGGGCCACCAAGTGCAGAGATTTGTAGGACAGTAGCAAATTTCCCTCAAGTGGATGACCTAAGGTTTATCAATCCGTGGGAGGCGTAGGATGAAGATGGTCTCTCTCAAACAACCCGGCAACCAAATAACAAAGAGTCTCTTGTGTCCCCAACACACCCAATACAATGGTAAATTGTATAGGTGCACTAGTTCGGCGAAGAGATGGTGATACAAGTGCAATATGGATGGTAGATATAGGTTTTTGTAATCTGAAAATATAAAAACAGCAAGGTAACAAGCGATAAAAGTGAGCGTAAACGGCATTGCAATGCATTGAAACAAGGCCTAGGGTTCATACTTTCACTAGTGCAATTTCTCTCAACAATAATAACATAATTGTATCATATAACTACCCCTCAACATGCAACAAAGAGTCACTCCAAAGTCACTAATAGAGGAGAATAAACGAAGAGATTATTGTAGGTACGAAACCAGCTGAAAGTTATTCTTTCTGATCGACCTATTCAAGAGTCTGTAGTAAAATAACACGAAGATATTCTTTCCGTTCAATCTATCATAGAGTTCATACTAGAATAACACCTTAAGATAGAAATCAACCAAAACCCTAATGTCATCTAGATACTCCAATGTCACCTCAAGTATCCGTGGGTATGATTATACGATATGCATCAAACAATCTCAGATTCATCTATTCAACCAACACATAGAACTTCAAAGAGTGCCCCAAAGTTTCTACCGGAGAGTCAAGACGAAAACGTGTGCCAACCCCTATGCATCAGTTCACGGAACTCGCAAGTTGATCACCAAAACATACATCAAGTGGATCATGTGATATCCCATTGTCACCACAGATAAGCAGATGCAAGACATACATCAAGTGTTCTCAAATCCTTAAAGACTCAATCAATAAGATCACTTCAAAGGGAAAAATCAATCCATTACAAGAGAGTAGAGGGGGACAAACATCATAAGATCCAACTATAATAGCAAAGCTCGCGGTACATCAAGATCGTGCCATCTCAAGAACACGAGAGAGAGAGAGAGATCAAACACATAGCTACTGGTACATCCTTCAGCCCTGAGGGTGAACTACTCCCTCCACGTCATGGAGAGCGCCGGGATGATGAAGATGGCCACCGGTAAGGGATCCCTCCTCCGGCTGGGTGCCGGAACAGGGTCCCGATTGGTTTTTGGTTGCTACAGAGGCTTGCGGTGGCGGAACTCCCGATCTATTCTGTTCCCCGATGTTTTTAGGGTATATGGATATATATAGGCGAAAGAAGTCAGTCAGGGGAGCCACGAGGGGCCCACGAGGGTGGAGGGCGCGCCCAGGAGGGGTAGGCGCGCCCCCTGCCTTGTGGCCTCCTCGGTGATTTCCTGACGTCCACTCCAAGTCCTCTGGATCACGTTTGTTCCAAAAATAACTCTCCCGAAGGTTTCATTCCGTTTGGACTTCGTTTGATATTCCTTTTCTGCGAAACACTGAAATAGGCAAAAAACATCAATTAGGGCCGGGCCTCCGGTTAATAGGTTAGTCCCAAAAATAATATAAAAGTGTATAAATAAGCCCATGAAACATCCAAAACAGAATATATAATAGCATGGAGCAATCAAAAATTATAGATACGTTGGAGACGTATCAGTGTGTGAGTCAACGCGTGTGTGCGTGTGGCTGCATGGGTTAGCTAACGAGGGATCAGGCGGAGAGGACCGCGTCGGGCACGCAGCATGGCCGCGGCGATCGTCTGCTTGCGCTATCGGAGCGCGCGAGCCGGAGCGCGTGGGGCGTGGCGAGTGGTAGGTGGGCGTATTCGAGCGCGGCCCGGCGTGTCGGAGCTCACGGGTATAAAACCCTCTACACCCCTGTGTAATCGCTGAGGAGAGCGAGTTCAAGCTCGAGGTGAAATACAGAAAAGCCGTACGTACGGCCGGCGTTCGTGCGCCAGAAATTTTTTCCGTGTTCTTCTTCCTCCTCTCCGAGTGTGTCTCCTGTGATCGTCGTCGAGTGCTGCAGCCCATGGCGCCAACAAACGAATTGATCAAAAAAGGAGCGAAGCTTGCTACGGAAATGGAGAAGTAAAGTTACTTTAGGGATCTATTATCTCATTGAGGAGGTCCTTCTTGAACCTAGATCTCTCCGATGTCTATATAAACCGGAGGGCTAGGTCCGTAGATAACAATCATCATAATCATAGTCATACAGGCTAGACTTCTAGGGTTTTAGCCATTACGATCTCGTGGTAGATCAACTCTTGTAATACTCATATTCATAAAAATCAATCAAGCAGGAAGTAGGGTATTACCTCCATAGAGAGGGCCCGAACCTGGGTAAACATTGTTTCACCTGTCTCCTGTTACCATCGACCTTAGATGCACAATTTGGGACCCCCTACCCGAGATCCGCCGGTTTTGACACCGATAGCGGTCGTTCGTGCGCCGGAAAAATTCTCTGTGTTCTTCTTCCTCCTCTCCGAGCGTGTCTTCGGTGATCGCCGTCGAGTGTCGTAGCCTGTGGCGCCAACATTTGGTATCAGAGCGAGGTGAGGGAGCTCGTCGACGGCGATGGCAATTATGCCGCACGGCGGAGGCGCGGGCTTGGTGTCGATGCTGATAGCGATGCTCACGTCGGACAACTACATGGCGTGGGCAATCAAGGCGCAGGCGATCCTCGATGCCCACACGCTGTGGGAGGCGGTGGCGCCGGCGGGCAACACGGCGGTGAACGCGAAGAAGTGCAAGACGGCGTGCGCGATGATCCTCGGTGGGCTGCCGCAGGATGTGCTGCTGTCGGTGGCGATGATGCTCACCGCCACAGAGGTATGGGACTCTTTGAAGGTGAGGTTCATCGGCGCCGATCGGGTGTGGGCGGCCCGGCTGGCGACGCTCTACGGCGAGTTCGATCGCTTGAAGACGGCGGACGGCGAGGGGCTGGACGCGTATGCAGGGAGGTTGCCTGCATTGACAGCGCGATACGCGAACCTCGGGGAGAATCTGGGCGACGCGGCGCACGTGAAGAAGCTCCTAGACACCGTCCTCGAACGCTTGTTCCCCATCGTCTCCGGCATTCAGCAGTTCTGCAACATCGACGAGATGGCATTCGATGAGGCGCTCGGGCGGCTGCATGCGTTTGATGAGCGGATGCGGCACCATGGACAAGACGGCGGCGAGCGCGGGGGTGATCATCTCCTCCTAACCATGGCATAGTGGCGAGCGCGGGAGCGCAGAAGGGCGCGCGTGGGAGCGGTGCTCGGGACGACGACGACGGGCGGAGCATGGCGTCGAGCAACGGCGGCAACAGACGCGTGCGCCGCTACAAGTGCGGCGAGTGCGGCCATTTCAAGCGGGACTGCCCCCAGCTGCGGAGGGAGCCGGCAACGGAGCGCGCGTTGCTGGCGGACGTCGGCCTCCTCTAGGCCATGGCTTAGGGGGTGAAATGTAGGAAATAAGCCACGGCGGGGCTGAGAGCGTGCGCGTGTGTGTGCATGTCCTGGTCGCGTCAGGTCCGGCCCGTGGCAGGCTCGGGTGTGTGCGTGTGTGCCCGAGTGTAGGTATGCATGTGTGTGTGATGTCTACTACGCAACCTTATTCTTTTAGACGTTGTTGGGCCTCCTAGTGTAGAGGTTTGTAGGACAGTAGCAAATTTCTCTCAAGTGGATGACCTAAGATTTATCAATCCGTGGGAGGCGTCGGATGAAGATGGTGTCTCTCAAACAACCCTGGAACCAAATAATAAAGGGTCTCTTGTGTCCCCAACACACCCAATACAATGGTAAATTGTATAGGTGCACTAGTTCGGCGAAGAGATGGTGATAAAGTGCAATATGGATGGTAGATATATGTTTTTGTAATCTGAAAATATAAAAACAGCAAGGTAACAAGTGATAAAAGTGAGCGTAAACGGTATTGCAATGCGTTGAAACAAGGCCTAGGGTTCATACTTTCACTCGTGCAAGTTCTCTTAACAATAATAACATAATTGGATCATATAACTACCCCTCAACATGCAACAAAGAGTCACTCCAAAGTCACTAATAGAGGAGAACAAACGAAGAGATTATTGTAGGGTACGAAATCACCTCAAAGTTATTCTTTCTGATCGATCTATTCAAGAGTCCGTAGTAAAATAACATGAAGCTATTCTTTCCGTTCAATCTATCATAGAGTTCGTACTACAATAACACCTTAAGATACAAATACACCAAAACCCTAATGTCACCTAGATACTTCAATGTCACCTCAAGTACCCGTGCGTATGATTATACGATATGCATCAAACAATCTCAGATTCATCTATTCAACAAACACATAGAACTTCAAAGAGTGCCCCAAAGTTTCTACCGGAGAGTCAAGAAGAAAACGTGTGCCAACCCCTATGCATAAGTTCACGGAACTCGCAAGTTGATCACCAAAACATACATCAAGTGGATCACGTGATATCCCATTGTCACCACAGATAAGCACATGCAAGACATACATCAAGTGTTCTCAAATTCTTAAAGACTCAATCCGATAAGATCACTTCAAAGTGAAAACTCAATCCATTACAAGAGAGTAGAGGGGGAGAAACATCATAAGATCCAACTATAATAGCAAAGCTCGCGGTACATTAAGATCGTACCATCTCAAGAACATGAGAGAGAGAGAGATATCAAACACATAGCTACTGGCACATACCCTCAGCCCTGAGGTTGAACTACTCCCTCCTCGTCATGGAGAGCGCCGGGATGATGAAGATGGCCACCGGTGAGGGATCCTCCCTCCGGTAGGGTGCCGGAACAGGGTCCCGATTGGTTTTTGGTGGCTACAGAGGCTTGCAGCGGCGGAACTCCCGATCTATTCTGTTCCCGATGTTTTTAGGGTATATGGATATATATAGGCAAAAGAAGTCGGTCAGGGGGCCACGAGGGGCCCACGAGGGTGGAGGGCGCGCCCAAGGGGGTAGGCACGCCCCCTGCCTCGTGGCCTCCTCGGTGATTTCTTGACGTCCACTCCAAGTCCTCTGGATCACGTTTGTTCCAAAAGTAACTCTCCCGAAGGTTTCCTTCCGTTTGGACTCCGTTTGATATTCCTTTTCTGTGAAACACTGAAATAGGCAAAAAACATCAATTAGGGCCGGGCCTCCGGTTAATAGGTTAGTCCCAAAAATAATATAAAAGTGTATAAATAAGCCCATGAAACATCCAAAACAGAATATATAATAGCATGGAGCAATCAAAAATTATAGATACGTTGAAGACGTATCAGTGTGCGAGTCAGCACGTGTGTGCGTGGCTGCGTAGGTTAGCTAACGAGGGATCAGGGGGAGAGGACCGCGTCGGGCGCGCAACATGGCCGCGGCGATCGTCTGCGTGCGCGATCGGAGTGCGAGAGCCGGAGCGCGCTGGGCGTGACGAGTGGTAGGTGGGCATATTCGAGCGCGGCCCGACGTGTCAGAGCTCGCGGGGATAAAACCCTCTCCACCCCTCTGTAATCGCTGTGGAGATTGAGTTTGAGCTCGAGGTGAAATACAGAAAAGCCGTACGTGCGGCCGACGTTCGTGCGCCGGAAAAATTCCCCGTGTTCTTCTTCCTCCTCTCCGAGTGTGTCTCCTGTGATCGCTGTCGAGTGCTGCAGCCTCGTGGCGCCAACAAATGAATTGATCAAAAAAGGAGCGAAGCTTGCTACGGAAATGGAGAAGTAAAGTTAGTTTAGGGATCTATTATCTCGTTGAGGAGATCCTTCTTGAACAACCAAGGAGCACCACGAGCGAGGTAGGGCTTGGGGCTGCCCCAAATAGCCTTCGACCATCTATGTCACTACATCTGGCCTCTACTTTAACTATTATTACTGGAATGAAAAATACACTACATAGGTACAAAGAATAGTAGTCCTTGATTTTTCTTTGCATGGCATAATCGAATATTACAAAGGAGAACACAAAGCTTACATAGACATGATAACCAACGGAAGTACGTGCATAAATCGTAAAATATGGATTGTGACTGAGGGGGGGGGGGGCTATTGACTGTTGAGTCAGCAGTCAACAGTTAGGTTGACTAGTCAAACCTAACCAATGGGACCCACTGGTCAGCGGGGTTTTGTCAGCATTTTAATTAGTTCAATTAACTATAATTAGGAGGTGGGGCCTAGTGGTTAGTGACAAGGGTTAATTTATAGGGTATTATTTAAACTAAGTAAATGCTAATATGGGGGCCGTGTGTGAGTGACATATTACACTTTTTGTTAGTGCTAAAGACGTTCCTGGTAGGCCGGGCCCACGTGTCAGTGACTCAGGACAGTCCAAAGGCGGTGCCGCGCCGGCGGTACAACTCCGGCGACCACAAGAACGGTGGTGGGGCTCGAGATTGCGTCTCTAGCGACCATTTTGCGCACAGAGGACGCATTTGAATCAGAGAAGCGGCGAGCGTGCAACGGTGGCATCGGTTCAACTGGAGATGGCCGGAGTTAGCATTGGCGTTAAGGCGAGGCGGCGGTTGGAGCTTGGGGTGGACGCTGGCGAGGCTGCGGAGGACGACAAGGTGAACGGACGGCGGCGTTGGGTTCCTAGGAGCTTCAGGAGCTCAATGTGGTGCTCGAATGCAAGCTTCGAAAGTAGTGGCTATGGCGGTGATGCGGATGGTGGCAACGAGCACGGTCAATGGCCAGGGAGCTAGCTAGGGGGCGCACACGAGTAGAAAGATAGAGAGGAAAGACGACGGGGCTCATAGTGAGACTATAGAGGTGCAAAGCGGGCTGGCGATGCTCTGGTCGGTGAGCAGCGAGCGGCACGACAGAGCTTGATGACGACATCGATTCCGGCGATGTAGGGGCTCCTGACTTGAGCTCGTGGCCGCATGCGACGTGGGCGACGACAACGAAGATCCTAGATATGAACTCAGATGAGGAGGAGCTCGGTGGCCACGCGAAGGGGCATCATTAGGGTGAATTCTCTATAGCTTAATTATAGGGGCGTTACAATACCTGTAGTATGATAGTGACATGATGTTGACACTTGAACAAATCTTGAAAATACCACTTGGATCCCCTCTTAATAGTGTCGGATCCTTGTAACTCAAAATTTATATAAAGGAGTCTACACTTCTTCTCTGTTGTCATCTTCTTGAGTCATATCTTGTTTGATGTGTCCATGATCCCTACATAATGATGCCAAGAAGACTAATATCATGTGTATTCACTTAGCAAATATAATTAGTCTCATGTATGTATTTTGTCATCAACATCAAAATTTGATTAAGAGCATGATTGCAATTTCACATTTGCTCATTAAATCTATAATCCGAACTTCTTATTGGTTCCATTTTGATTAAAGATGCATAAAATCACATAATGACCATCAAGAACATCATCTAAATTAATACCGTCTAGCCGCTGGGCCAGGCCCAGCCTGGACAGAGGCCGGCCATGTCTTTGCTGGCGAACCATAGCCGGGGTATAGAACCGAGCGGCAAGAGGTAGATTCGGTGGGGACACGAGTCATTAATAACAAAATATTCGCGACCAATATTGATTTCTCCATTTATACTTGGGCGAAGATCGGTGCGGATTTTCTACGCTTGTGAAGGCGGTGGAGATAGGTTGTCCATTGGCCACACGTACCTTTTCCCATCTATAAATACCTTGTCATACGAGGCATACCAGCACCCAACCACCAGACTATCTAGTGGGAAGAGTAGGAAGATCCCCAATCTCCTCCAGCACCATCTGGCTCTAACCATCAGGTACATGTTCCATTATTTGTTTCCCTGCCTTGTTTTATCATTAGGCTTCTGGTGCTTTTAGTTTCATCATGAGGCTTCTGGTGCTTTTAGTGTCCATGATTTACATCCATGAGAATGTTAATGGTGGATCTATAATAGTATAGGGTGGAAGTATTCATTTTAATTTGATCTATTAATCAATATCTTCATGGTTGTTGTTCTTAGCACCCATCTATATGCATTTATATATTATTGCTGGCATGTTGATGTTATCTTGGCGCATCGGTTTTTTCAGTCCTGTCATTGTTTCATTTGAAATAGACAATTTTGTTTCATTGTGTTATGCGATGTTTAAACTATGAGTTTAGTAATATATTAAGATTTTGCTAGTTGATTCTTTTCAAGAATAACAATGTGCTTGCAAGTACTAATATGGCATGCATGGATCAAGAAAAAAATATATTCATGTGTTTGTAATTCATTTAGGTGATCATGGAGCTCAAGGCCAAAGGATCCACCTCTATCAAGGCACTACTTGTAGAGGACATTGGAGTTTGTAGGTTGGTCCTCTCAACAATTCTGCTCAGACTTCACTGTGAGGTTACTCTAGCCATGAATGGGAAGGAAGCTGTTGATTTGTTCCTTGCGGGGAAAAAGTTTGACATTGTTTTGTTCGATAAGAATATGCCTATCATGACTGGTCCAGAGGTACTTAATTCTATATCACTGTATATGCAAGTATTTGGCATATATATATATATATATATATAATATAATTTTTATATTGCTCGACAGGCAATTGTGAAGATTCGTGCTATGGGGGAAACTAATGTGAAGATGGTTGGGGTTTCTGCCGATAACCATGCCATGGAGGCGTTCATGAGTGCTGGTGCTGATTTATTTGTGCCCAAACCAATGAGGATGGAGGCTCTTGGCCCTATCATTCAGGAGGTCATCAACAAGAAGAAGAATGTGATGGTCTAGCGCAATTCATCTTGCTTAAGTGGTGGAGGAAATAATAATGCATAACTTTTCGATCTATGTTTGCTTCAGTCTCCGTTGTTGTGTTGCTTTTTCAAATGTATCATTTGATTTCGAGAACTTCATGTTAATGGCAAGACATCATTATCCATAATAATAAAGTACCTATGATATATTGGATCGATATGATCTATAGGTCTTTATGTTTTTGGCCAAGGCTTCTCACTAACTCAGGTTTCATGTTGTGAGTCATGCACCATTTTGAGAGGAAAATTATTTGACTATCAATATTTTTTAACTGTTATATTGTCCGGACTACTAGTTAATGGTCAGTGGCGTATCCAATTAATGACCGCTATTAGTAATCCATCACTGATCCTTTATAATAAAATATTGGCAAACACCCACATATCTCTGCCATGTCCATATAAGTTAAATTAACTTGCCAAGCATCCATCCATCTGCTTGAGAAAGGTTTCACTACTAGTGCGTCTAAGGATTGCAGCAAGGTTCAAAGACCCCTTATTCGAAATCCTAGCATTTATGGTATTACCACATTTATTTCCCGACCTTTCTCCTCTTGCAACATCAGCAAGCACAAACTTGACATTTGGCCCTAGCCCCGCCATTCAGCCTCCTTGGTGTTGACGAGTTATACATTTAAAATTTTACAATCTACTATGAGGTTCTCGAAGGAAGTACAGAGGAGCGTTGTGTCGTCTCCTAATTCCAATGATTGAGATTAACACGCCATACATCCAATCGGGTTCACGCAGAAGAAAGAGGGCACGTGCGAGCTGCATATACGATGTAGGAAATAAGCCACGGCGGGGCTGAGAGCATGCGCGTGTGTGTGCATGCGCTGGTCGCGTCGGGTCCGGCCCGTGGCAGGCTCGGGTGTGTGCGCGCGTGCCCAAGTGTATGTGTGCATGTGTGTGCAAGTCAGTGCGTGTGTGTGCGTGTGGCTACGTGGGTTAGCTAGCGAGGGATAGGGGGGAGGACTGCGTCAGGCGCGCAGCATGGTCGCGGCGATCGTGTGCGTGCGCGGTCGGAGCGCACAAGCCAGAGCGCCCGGGACGTGGCGAGTGGCAGGTGGGCGCGTTCGAGCGTGGCCCGGCGTGTCAGAGCTTGCGGGTATAAAACCCTCTCCACCCCTGTGTAATCGCTAAGGAGATCAAGTTCGAGCTTGAGGTGAAATACAGAAAAGCCGTACATACGGCGGGCGTTCGTGCGCCGGAAAAATTCTCTGTGTTCCTCTTCCTCCTCTCCGAGCGTGTCTCTGGTGATCGCCGTCGAGTGCTGCAGCCCGTGGCGCCAATATTTGGTATCAGAATGAGGTGAGGGAGCTTGTCGACGGCGATGGCGATCGTGCCGCACGGCGGAGGCGCGGGCTCGGTGTCGATGGCGATGCCGATGCTCACGCCGGACAACTACACGGTGTGGGCGATCAAGGCGCAGGCAATTCTCGATGCCCACACGGTGTGGGAGGCGGTGGCGCCGGCGGGCGACCCGGCGGTGAACGCGAAGAAGTGCAAGACGGCGCGCGCGATGATCCTCGATGGGCTGCTGCAGGATGTGCTTTTGTCGGTGGCGGCGAAGCTCACCGCCACAGAAGTATGGGACTCTCTGAAGGTGAGGTTCATCGGCGCCGATCGAGTGCAGGCGGCGCGGCTGGTGACGCTTCACGGCGAGTTCGATCGCCTGAAGATGGCGGACGGCGAGGGGCTGGACGTGTATGCAGGGAGGTTGGCGGCGATGATGGCGCGATATGCGGACCTCGGGGAGACGCTGGGCGACGCGGCGCTCGTGAAGAAGCTCCTGGACACCGTCCGCGAACGCTTGTTCCCCGTTGTCGTCGGCATTGAGCAGTTCTGTAACGTCGACGAGATGGCATTCGACGAGGCGCTCGGGCGGCTGCGCGCGCTTGACGAGCGGACGCGGCGCCGTGGACAAGATGGTGGCGGGCACGGGGGTGATCAACTCCTCCTGACCATGGCACAGTCGCGGGCGCGGGAGCGGCAGCAAGGCGGCGCTCGGGACGACGACGACGACGGACGGAGCATGGCGTCGGGCAACGACGGCAACAGATGCGGGCGCTGCTACAAGTGCAGCGAGCGCTGCCATTTCAAGCGGGACTGCCCCCAGCTGTGGAGGGAACTGGTGGCGGAGCGCGCGTTGCTACCGGACGTCAGCGTCGAGGACGCCGGCCTCCTCTAGGTCGTGGCTTAGGGGGTGAAATGTAGAAAATAAGCCACGACGGGGCTGAGAGCGTGCGTGTGTGTGTGCATGCGCTGGTCGCGTCAGGTCCGGCCCGTGGGGGGCTCAGGTGTGTGTGCGTGCGTGCCTGAGTGTAGGTGTGTGTGTGTGTGTGCGTGGCTGCGTGGATTAGCTAGCGAGGGATCAGGGGGAGAGGACCGCGTCGGGCGCGCAGCATGGCCGCGGCGATCGTGTGCGTGCGCGATCGGAGCGCGTGAGCCGGAGCACGCGGGATGTGGCGAGTGGCAGGTGGGCGCGCTCGAGCGCGGCCCGGCGTGTCGGAGCTCGCGGGTATAAAACCCTCTCCACCCTTGTGTAATTGCTAAGGTCATCGAGTTCGAGCTCGAGGTGAAATAGAGAAAAGCCGCACGTGCGGCGGGCGTTCGTGCACCGGAAAAATTCTCGGTGTTCTTCTTCCTCCTCTCCAAGGGTGTCTCCGGTCATCGCCGTCGAGTGCCGCAGCCCGTGGCGCCAACAAACGAATTGATCAAAAAAGGTGCGAAGCTTGCTACGGAAATGGAGAAATTTGTTTAGGGATCTATTATCTCGTTGAGGAGGTCCTTCATGGACAACCAAGGAGCACCACGAGCGAGGTAGGGCTTGGGGCTGCCCCAAATAGCCTTCGACCATCTATGTCACTACATCTGGCCTCTACTTGAACTATTACTACTGGAATGAAAAATACACTACATATGTACAAATAATAGTAATCCTTAATTTTCCTTTGCATAGCATAATCGAATATTACAAAGGAGAACACGAAGCTTACATAGACATGATAACCACGTGCATAAATCGGTAACTATGGATTGTGACTGACAGGTGGGGCATATTGACTGTTGAGTCAGCAGTCAACAGTCAGGTTGACTAGTCAAACCTGACCAATGGGACCCACTGGTCAGAGGGTTTTAGTCAGCATTTTAATTAGTTTAATTAACTATAACTTGGAGGTGGGGCCTAGTGGTCAGTGAAAAGGGTTAACTAATAGGGTATTATTAAAGTTAAGTAAATGCTAATATGGGGGGCGTGTGTGAGTGACATATTACACTTTTTGTTAGTGCTAATGACGTTCCTGGTAGGCCAGGCCCACGTGTCAGTGACTCGGGATAGTCCAAACGCGGTGGCGCGCCGGCGGTAGAGCTCCGCGACCACAAGAACGATGGTGGGGCTCGGGATTGCGTCTCTAGCGACCATTTTGCGCACGGAGGACGCATTTGAATCAGAGAAGCGGCGAGCGTGCAACGGTGGCATCGGTTCATCTGGAGATGGTCGGAGTTGGCATTGGTGTTAAGGCGAGGCGGCGGTTGGAGCTTGGGGTTGACTCTGGCGAGGCTGCGGAGGACGACAAGGCGAACGGACGGCGGCGTTGGGTTCCTAGGAGCTCCAGGAGCTCGATGTGGTGCTCGAATGCAAGCTTGGAAAGTAGTGGCTGCTGCGGTGATACGGATGGTGGCAACGAGCACCGTCAATGGCCAGGGAGCTAGATAGGGGGCGCACGCGAGCAAAAAGATAGAGGCGAAAGACGACGGGGCTCATATTGAGACTATAGAGGTGCAAAACGGGTTGGCGAGGCTCTGGTCGGTGAGCAGCGAGTGGCGCGACAGAGCTTGAATACAATGTCGATTCCGGCGATGTAGGGGCTCCTGAGTTGAGCTCGTGGCCGTAGGCGACGTGGGCGACGACAACGAAGCTCCTAGACATGAACTCTGACGAGGAGGAGCTGGGTGGCCACGCGAAGGAGGTCGTCCCTAGTGAAGGCAAAGTCGGGTTCGCGTGGGAGAAAATAAAAGCGGCGCGGAGGGGGAAGATGGTGAGCTCGGGTTCAATAAGTGGCTGTAGGGGTCCTATAGGCGCCATAGGGAGGTTTGGATGGCCGGCATGTGGCCATCCTGGCCATGGGTTGCCGCATGGAGTCCACCTCGCCTATGTGAACTGTGGTAGGGGATAACCTGGGTGGGCTGGGCCAGGCCACACTATGCAGTGATGGCCCAAGTGCAGAGTGGGTCTTTGTTGTTTTTCGTTTCTTTTTTTATGCTTATACTTTCTTTACTAATTTGCATTTTCTTTTAATACCAAATGCTTTTAGTTGTAGATGAAACTTGTCACATAAATAGTAGGCAATGTTTTGAGCTAGCCCACCAAGTTTCAATTTATTTTGAAATTTTTAAATATTTTCTAAAATTGAAATGGATCAATTTAATGTTGATGGTTCTGTTTAAATGGTATTAAGGGCATTTAAATATTTCAAATGGTGGTGGTTTCTTCATGACAATTACTAAGTGAATATTTGCAATTGTTTTACTATTTGAAGAAATATTAATTTGACATGCAATTTGAATTTGAATTTGAGTTTGATTTTTTTTATCAAGGGGCAATAAGCTTAGCAAAATAATATGGCCGGGCATCATTAGGGTGAATTCACTATAGCTTAATTATAGGGGCGTTACAGTACCTGTAGTATGATAGTGACATGATGCTGACACTTGAACAAATCTTGAACATACCACTTGGATCCCCTCTTAATATTGCGGGATCCTTATAATTCAAAATTTATATAAAAGAGTCTACACTTCTTCTCTGTTGTCATCTTCTTGAGTCATATCTCGTTTGATGTGTCCATGATTCCTACATAATGATGCCAAGGAGACTAATATCATGTGTATTCACTTAGCAAACATAATTAGCCTCTTGTATGTATTGTGTCATCAACATCAAAATTTGATTAAGAGCATGATTGCACTTTCACATTTTCTCATTAAATCTATAATCAAAACTTCTTATTGGTTCCATTTTGATTAGAGATGCATAAAATCACATAATGACCATCAAGAACATCAGCTAAATTAATACCATCTAGCCGCTCGGCCAGGGCCTAGCCTGGACAGAGGCCGGCCATGTCTTTGTTGGCGAACCGTCGCCGGGGTAGATCCGAGCGGCAAGAGGTAGATTCGGTACCTGCATGCGACGCGGAGTCGTTGCCATGGTTGTGCGAACCGGTACCCTGCCAATCCATGGCAGGGCGCAATCACATGCGTCCGGATTCGCCAAATCCGGTAGCCGCGTGCGCCAAATCCCGCGGCCACAGATATAGCAGTTGACCACCGCTGCAGGGGCGAGAGAGGCACATATCCGACCGTTGTGCTATGGTCAGCTGGGCTAGACTGTGAGACAGTGAGTCAGCGAGGTGGCCGAGAAAATGGCGCCGATGGCTATAGTGGGGGTGGGGCGAGGGGGAGGGGAGCAGGAGAAGAAAAAGGGAGAACCATGTCCCCAACGGGCGGGCTAGGGGAGGACAAGGGCATGCGTCGCACTCGTCCGCCCGTGTCCTTTTCGATGCAAACGCGGCCCAAATTTAGACCGTGAGTGGTTTGAAAGCGGACAGAAAAAGGACATTTGTCCATTTGCTCCCGCGCGTTGGGTCGTATTTTGTGTCTGTTTAGCCCCAAACGGACGCGGCCAGACTAGTTGGAGTCGTGCATTGGAGTTGGCCTTAGATGGCTAGGTACTTTCTACGGCAACAAGCCTACCCGAGGTTCAAGTTCTACACATCGCATGGGTGCTCAAATATTTTCTATATTTAGTTCAGTATTTCTTACATTATTATTTCAATGCAATGACTTGGACTTTTACAATGAAGTGCTTGTGGTGGCATTGTCAATCTCAACATCTGTTGACTCAACATCACATTGCCGCTCCTAGTGGTAGGTATATGTGTTCGCCTTCATAGGGGTGTGTGTGTGTTGTGAGTTTATGCGTTGTAACTCGTCTCTCAAAATAAAATATTAACTATAGTATATTGGCCAACATTCGAAATTTGGAACTATAACTCATGCAACTTCTAGTAACTTGGTGACATATAGTTTAATACATGAACTTAGATATGAAACATTAAGTTGCATATAAACATCAATCGAAAATATTTATGTGGGGACATGAGTCATGATACATCTCCGTCATATCTACTTTTCCTAACGCTTTTCCTCTTGTTTTAGACTCTAATTTGCATGATTTGAATAAATACTAACCCGGACTGACGCTATTTTCAGCAGAACTACCATGGTGTTGTTTTTGTGCAGAAATAAAAGTTCTCGGATTGGAACGAAAGCTGCGAGGAATTTTTATATGAGATAATTTATGGAGCCAAGAACCACCGGAGGGGGGCACCTGGGTGGGCACAACCTACCAGCCCCCCCCCCCTCCAGGCACGCTCAGGTGGGTTGTCTCCACCTGGTGGCCCCACAGACCCTGAAACAACGCCATAAAATCCTATTTTTCCAGGAAAAAATCAGGGAGGAAGAATTTGTTGGGGAACGTAGTATTTCAAAAAAATTACCTACGATCGCGCAAGATCTATCTAGGAGATGCATAGCAACGAGCGGGGAGAGTGTGTCCATGTGCCCTCGTAGACCGAAAGCGGAAGCGTTTAGTAACACGGTTGATGTAGTCAAACGTCTTCACGATCCAACCGATCCAAGTACCGAACGTACGGCACCTCCGTGTTTAGCACACGTTCAGCACGATGACACCCCTCAAGCTCTTTATCTAGTTGAGGACGAGAGAGAGTTCCGTCAGCACAACGGCGTGGTGACGGTGATGATGAAGTTACGGCGCAGGGCTTCGCCTAAGCACTAAAACAATATGACTGAGGTGTTAACTGTGGAGGGGGGGCACCGCACACGGCTAGGAACAATTGATGTGTCTTCTAGGGGTGCCCTCCCCACGTATATAAAGGAGGGAGAGGGAGGGAGGCAGCCTAGGGCGCGCCCAAGTAGGAGGAATCCTACTTGGGCCCCTAGTCCAATTCGCCCCCCTACCATATTTGGACAAGTGGGAAAGGAAGGAGGGGGGAGAGGAAGGAAGTAGGAGTCCTACTTCGTACTTTCCTTTTCCTCCTCTCCTTTCCATTTCTCCCCACGTGGCTGGCCCTATAGGGGGCGCACTAGCCCCTTGTGGGCTGGTGTGTTCCCTTACTTGGCCCATTAAGCCCATATCTTTGCCGGGGGTTGCCCGGAACCGCATCTGGTGACCCGGTATCACTCAGAACACTTCCGGTGTCCAAATACCATCGTCATATATATGAATCTTTACCTCTCGACCATTTCGAGAATCCTCGTCATGTCCGTGATCTCATCCGGGATTCCGAACAAACTTCGATCATCAAATCACATAACTCATAATACAAATCGTCATCGAACGTTAAGCGTGCGGACCCTACGGGTTCGAGAACTATGTAGACATGACCGAGATACATCTCCGGTCAATAACCAATAGAGGAACCTGGATGCTCATATTGTCTCCTACATATTCTATGAAGATCTTTATCGGTCAACCCGCATAACAACATACTTTGTTCCCTTTGTCATCGGTATGTTACTTGCTCGAGATTCGATCGTCGGTATCATCATTTAGGTGATCATGGAGCTCAAGGCCAAAGGACCCACCTCTATCAAGGTACTACTTATAGAGGACATTGGAGTTTGTAGGTTGGTCCTCTCAACAATTCTGCTCAAACTTCACTGTGAGGTTACTCTAGCCATGAATGGGAAGGAAGTTGTTGATTTGTTCCTTGTAGGGAAAAAGTTTGGCATTGTTTTGTTTGATAAGAATATGCCCATCATGACTGGTCCAGAGGTACTTAATTCTATATCATTGTATATGCAAGTATTTGGCATGTATATATATAAATAAAATCCTCTTATTTACAAAAAATACAATATAATATTTATATTGCTCGACAGGCAATTGTGAAGATTCGTGCTACGGGGTAAACTGATGTGAAGGTGGTTGGGGTTTCGGCCGATGACCATGCCATGGAGGCATTCATGAGTGCTGGTACTGATTTATTTGTGCCCAAACCAATGAGGATGGATGCTCTTGACCCTATCATTCAGGAGGTCATCAACAAGAAGAATAATGACATGGTCTAGCGCAATTCATCTTTCTTAAGTGGTGGAGGAAACAATAATGTATAACTTTTTGATGTATGTTTGCTTCAGTCTCCGTTGTTGTGTTGCTTGTTCAAATGTATCATTTGATTTCGAGAACTTCATGTTAGACCATTGTAAACTTTGCATGCATGGCACAATTGATTGTTCTCTCTCATTGTTTCTCTTGAAATAAACAATTTTGTTTCATTGTGTTATGCGATGTGTAAACTATGAGTTTAGTAATATATTATGATTTTGCTAGTTGATTCTTTTCAAGAATAACAATGTGCTTTCAAGTACTAATATGGCATACTTAGATCAAGAATAGAATATATTCATGTGTTTGTAATTCGTTTAGGTGATCATGCAGCTCAAGGCCAAAGGACCCACCTCTATCAAGGCACTACTTGTAGAGGACATTGAAGTTTGTAGGTTGGTCCTCTCAACAATTCTTCTCAGACTTCACTCTGAGGTTACTCTAGCCATGAATGGGAAGGAAGTTGTTGATTTGTTACTTGAGGGGAAATAGTTTGACATTGTTTTGTTTGATTAGAATATGCCCATCATGACTGGTCCAGAGGTACTTAATTCTATATCATTGTATATGCAAGTCTTTGGCATGTATTTATATAAATATAATCCTCTTATTTACAAAAATAGACAATATAATATTATTATTGCTCGACATGCAATTGTGAAGATTCATGCTATGGGGGAAACTGGTGTGAAGATGGTTGGGGTTTCTACCGATGATCATGCCATGGAGGCATTCATGAGTGCTGGTGCTGATTTGTTTGTTCCCAAACCAATGAGGATGGATGCTCTTGGCCCTATCATTCAGGAGGCCATCAACAAGAAGAAGAATGACATGGTCTAGCGCAATTCATCTTGCTTAAGTGATGTAGGAAATAATAATGTATAACTTTTCGATCTATGTTTGCTTCAGTCTCTGTTGTTGTGTTGCTTGTTGAAATGTATCATTTGATTTCGAGAACTTCATGTTAACAGAAAGACATCATTATCCATAATAATAAGGTGCTTATGATATATTGGACTGATATAATCTATAGGTCTTTCTGTTTTTGGCCAAGGCTTCTCACTAACTCAGGTTTCATGTTGTGAGTCGTGTACCCTTTTGAGAGGAAAATGATTCGAATATCAATATTTTGTAACTTCTATATGATCCGGATTACCCTTTAATGGTCAGTGTGGTGTATCCAATTAATGACCTCTATTATTAATCCATCACTGGTCCTTTATATAAAACTATTGGCATACACCCCCATATCTCTGCCATGTCCATGTAAGTCAAATTAACTTGCCATGCACCCATCCATCTGCTTCATAAAGGTTTCACTAGTAGTGCGTCTACGGATTGCAGCAAGGATCAAAGACCCCTTATTCGAAATCCTAGCATTTATGGCAATACCACATTTATTTCCCGATCTTTCTCCTCTTGCAACATCAGCAAGCACAAACTTGACATTTAGCCCTGCCATTCAGCCTCCCTGGTGTCGACGAGTTATACACTTAGAACCACGCAAGACGTTGTGAATAGCACCTACACACAAAAGAATAAATACTCTCACCCAACGCGATCAAAGGGGTTGTAAATCCCCTCGGCGGTAAATTGCAAGGATCAAGTCTGATAATGATAAATAGATAAAAAACACAAAATAAAAGAACGGAAAATAAATTGTAGCAAAGTATTTTTGAATTTTAATATATGATAAAGGTAGACCCGGGGGTCATAGTTTTCACTAGAGGCTTCTCTCTCGAACAAAAAGCATACTGTGGGTAAACAAATTATTGTTGGGCAATTGATCGAAAGCGCATATTTATGAAGATATCAAGGCAATGATCATGTACATAGGCATCATGCCCGAGACAAGTAGACTGACTCCTGCCTGCATCTATTATTATTACTCCACACATTAACTGCTATCCAACATGTATCTAGAGTATTATGTTCGTAAAGAACGTAGTAATGCCTTAAGCAAGATGACATGATGTAGACAAAATAAATCCAATCAATATGAATAAACCCCATTGTTTTCCCCTTAATGGCAACAATACAAATACATGTAGTCCCTTTCTGTCACTAGGATATCGATCACCGCAAGATTGAACTCATTACAAAGCACCTCTCCCATTGCAAGATAAATCAATCTAGTTGGCTGAAACAAACGGATAAATCGGAGAGAAATACAAAGCTATAACAATCATGCATATAAGAATTCAGAAAAGACTCAAATAATATTCATGAACAATCTGATCATAAACCCAGAATTCATTGGATCCCAACAAATGCACTGCAAAAGAAGATTACATCGAATAGATCTCCAAGAACATCAAGGAGAACATTGTATTGAAGATCAGAGAGAGAGAAGAAGTCATCTAGCTACTAGATATGGACCCATAGGTCTGTGGTAAACTACTCACACATCATTGGAAGGACAACAAGGTTGGCGTAGAAGCCCTCCTTGATCAATTCCCCCTCCGGCAGAGTACCGGAAGAGGCCTCCAGATGGGATCTCGGAAGAACAGAAACTTGCGGCGATAGAAAAAGTATTTTGGGTGGCTCTCTATTGGTTTCCCGGTGCCTTGTGGTCTCTTCGTTTCTCGTCTGGTCTCCTCCAGAAGCTTCGAGGGTCTCTCTTGTCCAGAAAAATTCGTCAAAAAGTTTTATGGCATTTGGACTTCGTTTGGTATTAATTTCCTGGAAAACCCAAAACAGGCAAGAAACAACAACTGACACTTGGCACTAAGTTAATCGGTTAGTCCCAAAAAATGATATATAATTGCATCTAAACATCCAAGATTGATACTATAATAGCATGGAACAATAAAAAAAATTATAGATACATTGGAGACATATCAAGTAGTCAGTTGGGTTTTGTCGGCATTTTAATTAGTTTGATTAACTATAATTAGGAGGTGTGGCCTAGTAATCAGTGGCAGGGGTTAATTAATAGGGTATTATTTGAATTAACTAAATGCTAATATGGGGGCCGTGTGTCAGTGACACATTACATTTTTTTTAGTTCTAATGACGTTCCTGGCATGCCGGGGCCATGAGTCAGTGACTCGGGGTGGTCCAAACGTGGTGGCGCGCCGGCGGTAGAGCTCAAGCAACCACAGGAGCGGGAGTGGGGCTCGGGATTGCGTCTCCGGCGACCATTTGGCGCGCGGAGGACACACTTGAATCAGAGAGGCGGCACGCGTGCAACGGTGGCATCGGTTCATCTGGAGATGGCCAGAGTTGGCATCGACATTGAGGCGAGGCGGCGGCCGGAGCTTGGGATGGATGCTGGCAAGACTGTGGAGCACGACAAGGCGAACGGATGACAGCGTTAGGTTCCTGGGAGCTCCAAGAGCTCGATGCGGTGCTCGAATGCAAGCTTGGCAAGTAGTGGTTGCGGCGGTGATGTGGATGGTGGCGACGAGCACCGTCTATGGCCAGGGAGCTAGCTAGGGGGGACGCGAGCAGAAAGATAGAGGGGAAAGACGGCGGGGCTCATAGTGAAACTATAGAGGTGCAAAGCGGGCTTGGCGAGGCTCCAGATGGCGAGCGGCGGGGCAGAGCTTGAAGACGACGTCGAACCCGGCGATGTAGGGGGTCCCGACTTGAGCTCGTGGCCGCAGGCGACATGGGCGACGAAGACGAAGCACCTAGACGTGATCTCAGGCGAGGAGAAGCTTGGTGGCCACGCGGAGGAGGTCGTCCATGGCGAAGGCGATGTCGGGTTCGCTTGGGAGAAAATAAAAGCGGTGCAAAGGGGGAAGATGGTGAGCTAGGGTTCAACAGGGGGTCGTGAGGGTCCTATAGGCGCCACAGGGAGATCTAGATGGCCGACACGTGGCCATCCTAGCCATGGGCTACCGCACGGAGTCCACCTCACCTATGTGAACAGCGATAGGGGACGACCCGGGTGGGTTGGGCTAGGCCGCACTGTGCAGTGATGGCCCAAGTGCAGAGTGGGTCTTTGCTATTTTTCTTTTCTTTTATTTATGTTTATTCTTTCTTTACTATTTTGCATTTTCTTTTAATACCAAATGATTTTTGTTGTAGATGAAACTTGTCACATAAATAATAGGCAATGTTTTGAGCATGCCCACTCAGTTTCAATTTATTTTGAAATTTTTAAATATTTTTTAAATTTTAAATGGATCAATTTAATGTTGATGGTTCTATTTAAATGATACTAAGGGCATTTCAATATTTCAAATGGCGGTGGTTTCTTCATGACAATTACTTAGTGAATATTTGCAACAACACCAACATTTTTTTACTATTTGAAGAAATAATAATTTGACTTCTAATTTGAATTTGAATTTGAGTTTGATTTTTTTATCAAGGGGCAATAAGCTTAGCAAAATAAGTTGGCATGACATCATTAGGGTGAAATCACTATAGCTTATCTTAGCTTAATTTATCAAGGGGCAATAAGCTTAACTTAATTATAGGGGCGTTATAGTACATGTAGTTTGATAGTGATATGATGTTGACACTTGAGCAAATCTTGAACATACACTTGGATCCCCTCTTAATAGTGTGGAATCCTTGTTTCTAAAAATTTATATAAAATACTCTATGTTTCTTCTCTTGTTGTCATCTTCTTGAGTCATATCTCGTTTGATGTGTCCATGATCCCTACATAATGATGCCAAGGAGACTAATAGCATGTTTATTCACTTAGCAACCATAATTAGTCTCCTATATTTATTTTGTCACCAATACCAAAATATGATTAAAGGCATGATTGCACTTTCACATTTGCTTATTAAATCTATAATCAAAACTTCTTGTTCGTTCCATTTTGATTAGAGATGCATAAAATCACATAATGACCATCAAGAACATTGGCTAAATTAATAACAACATTATCAATAAAGTAACATCATCAGACATAAGGACACCTTTTGGCACAAAAGTTGACATTGATAATAACTTTAAACATAAGTATAAAATTTGTCATTAAGTTCTTAATGAAAATGCTATTGGAAAATATCAATAATACAGATGACATTCAAAGTGGTAATGTCAGTAATATTAATCATCATAGAACTCTCCAAATTATAAGACCACGTGACTTTTGGGAAAAAATCCCTAAACAAAATTCCTTTGTTAAGAGAACCATCATAATTACATAACCAATATTTAGAGTTTTATGCATATTTTGTTAAGACATAAAAGGCACCAACCACAAACTTTTTTCTTTTGTGCCCAATAGGGATATTGCCCCAACATTATTATAACATATAGTGTGGCACGGAAAAATTGAGCCATGCGACCATCAACATTCTCCTTGAGGTGGCCTTAGCCCATTAATAATGACCACAACATTAAGAAAAAATGGCATAAGAATGAACTCAACATAAACTTCACTCAAATAAAAACGATATTAACATTACCACCACATAAAATTTCCTACCATAAAAATTTAAACATGATTTTAATGTATCTTCAGGCATCAAAAACATATTGTCAATGCAGAAAACATTAATTATAACATAAATCAAATGCACCTTTTGTTTGCCTAAAGAACATAATTTTGACCCATAATAACCCACGGCATACATATAAATATTTGGACTGGACTAACGTCCAAACGTGTTGTTTTTAAGCATCAGATCCGAACACCTCGTCAATTCTTAGCGGCTGGCCGGAGCGAGCCATGCAAGCTGCATGCGTTCTCCATATGCATGGCCGTAGTAATCAGGTACTATAATTGAAAAAGAATAGTAATCACGTGTGTGTAAGACAAAACTGATGTCAGCGTATTCTTAAATTGAAAATTCAAAATGTTTTATAGCTCAAATCCTTGGCCGAATTGAAAAACTGTCTTCACATAAAAAATTCGTCGCGACGATACCTTCGAAACTAGATCCCATGTTAGTATGTTTTGACGGAAAAAAATTCGGGTCAAAAGTTACCAGACCTATGCTAAATAAGTTATTACGTCTTGGTACGTCAGTTACCATCCTATTTACATAAAAAATATCGGGCATAAAAATGACTCCTCTAACATTCTCTCCACATGCAAATGCACCGGAGCACAGGAAAGCCGATGTCATTGTAGATTCTCACTATTACAAAATTGTAAAATGTTTTATAACTCAAACTGTCGTTTATGATTGAAAAATAGTTTTCACGTACAAAATACGCCGCGGCGAGAACTTCGAAACTAGATCCCATGTTGGCATATTTTAATCACTTTTTTGTCAAAAAGTTATCGTAAGTTATCAGTATATTATATGTATATTAACACGTTATTTATGCAGAAGTGACCGGGGGTGTGTTTTCAGCGACTTCTTTCCCCCGGGTCAATGTTACCGTGGTATTTATACCTAAAGTATCAAGTGCGCAATGCATACATTACCAAGATATTTGCATAGAAGTAACCGGGGTATGTTTCAACAACTTTTTATTCAGGTCTAGATTTACCACGGTTTTCGTATCTAAGTTATCAGGTCTGCGATGTGTGAGCTACCATGCTATTCACACAAAAGTTATCAGAAGAGGGGGGGGGATATATTTCACCAGCAGCTCTCCCCCACCCCTCACCACCGTCGCCACAGTTATCAGCGCCGGGTACATAAGTTATCAGGTCTGTCATGTGTGAGTTGTCATGCTATTCACACAAAAAAATTACCGGACGTATATTTCACCAACAACCTCGTCTCATCTGGTCGCCAAATTTACCAAGACCACTACTATCAAAAGCACCGTCCGATCAGTTTTCTTTAATATTCGCGCATGGTTGATCACGACGAACATGTGTGTCAGAGTTAGTTGATGCGTACCACGCGAGACCCTTTTCATTTTCCATTTTGACACGAGTTAGTTGATGCACCCCATGCGACACCGTGATAACATCTTACTTATATTACCATGCTATCAGGTCTGTATTACGTTTTGAACAACCGCCTTTTGTCAGATTAAAGTTATCCGTGTGTTTGTATCTAAGTTATCAAGTATGTTGTCCTAACATTACCAAGCTATTTATACAGAAGTTATCACGGATGTGTCTTCAAACATTTTTTTTTAGATAAAAATTATCATTGTGTTTGTATCTAAGTTATCATAATGTTTGTACATAAATTATCATGTCAGCAGTGCATAAAATACGATGCTATTTACACAGAAATTAGCAAGGATATGTTTCAAGCACCCCTCGTGTCAAAATATTACCACCATGTTTCTATCTAAATTATCAGGATTGCGGTGCATAAATTATCATGCCATTTACACAAAAGTTATCGGAGTTGTGTTATTCAAAGAGAAAATTTCCTTAGTCAAAGTTATCAGCTCTATTGTGCGTATATTACCCGAATAATCTTGAGTGGACATGCGGCTACGCGCTGCCGAAATCCACACCGCACACACTCTCGTGATCCGTGCACCTTTAATATGCGCGCGATGTATAATGATTCAAAACTCTCGTATAAATCTGCGTATCCCGCGTATTCCCCCCAGCCGACACACGCAGATGTAGGCCCGCAGGGCAGGAGCGTGGCGTCGAACGGCTAGCTGCAGGAAGTTGGTCGCTGGAGTAATGGGCGACTAAACACTGCCTTGACGTCTAATCGAGCAGCCACCGCGGCAAAGCGTGATGTTCAAAGCACCGTACCTCCCTCTGACCAGCTGCGACCTCATAGCGTGTCCTCTGGATTTACTAAACAAAAAAACCCATCGTAGAGCAAACGACGGCAGGACGTAGCACAGGATAAGAGGGGCTATGGTGCCCGCGGCCACACGTGATCCGTCGTCACTTGGTCGCATTAACCCGTCTCCACTTCATTTTTGAATTTCTCCACCGCTCCGCTTTGTAAGAAAATTGGTACGCCATAACTCGCTGTAATTATCTCAGTGTCATTAAAAAAGGTTGGCTGGTACGTTATGAGAGCAACACCTACGCTATTTGCACAGAAGTTATCGAGGGTATTGTTACACACGCGAGTGGAAGATAGAAAAAGTACTCTGTACTAATGTGCGCTATTATGCAACCCAACACTAGTAGATTTTAAAAGGTGAAAAAACAACCACTAGGCCATGCGTCAACTTTTATTTTTGATAAGAAATGGCATGTGTTAATTACAATGCCAAAAAATTGGATTTATTTACATAACAGGAAATAGCGGTAGCCCGTTACAGTTTAAGGCAGCAGCAAAAAAACGTTTAGAAGGGAAAAAAAAACATAGCCAGCGGATTGTGACATCCTGGGCAGCAGTCCACGGCCAGAATTTGGCCCGTGAAGCCGCCGCAGCCCGCCTGGTACTCTGAGTCGCTCTCGGCCGTCCGATTGAATTGGACAGTCCGCATCGCTATCTCGGCCGAAAGCCCGAAACAAAAGTGCTGTTGGCTAGAAACCTAGCTCGTTCACTCTTTCCTCCCCGATTCATCCGGTGCGGCGATTTCGGTGACGTGAGCGCCGGCGGCGGATCTTGTGGTGCTGACGGCGTCGTGGGAGGTGCGGATGCCCTTCACACGTGCACATCCGTAAGTTTTTTGCCGGCTACCTTCCCGCACGTCATCCAGAGACGGCAGCGCCGCGGCGACGATGCCCACGACGGGATCTCGACGACTTGATAGTTGTGATGACAACCTGGAGGTTGGCCGTGATGTTGGAAAACAGAAGGAAAATTACAATGATAGCAGGCCAGGGACCAGTGAGATGAGCAAAATAGCAATGGCTTTCATCGCAGGATTGACCGTTGGCAAGAACTGGGTTCAGCCTTTGATCAGCAAAAGAAGCATGGAACCTTTCATCATCACGAAAAGAGGGGTGGAATCTTTGATCATCAGCAGAAGAAGCGCCGAACCTTTGATGGTGCCATTGCTACCTGACTCTCTAGGATCTGCACATGCAACTGGTTTGGGCCAGGTGCTGTCATTGGTACCTGATGATTCTTCAATGTCTTCACATGAACGTGGTTTGGATCCGATGCTGCTGCCAGTGATATGTGGAGAAGCTTCATCTGGACCAGATTTGGGTGAGGTGCAAGGACTGATCAGTGCGAGTGAAACTACTTTCATTGGGAATTCGCCCGAGGAAGATATTCTTAACTTCATCAACAAATCTATCCCCTCAGAACCATATTTTTGTACAGGCGAGACTCTCTTCAATATTTCTTCTATCCAAACAAATTTGTGCTTGATAAAGACTATTGTAATTTATGATTATCAAGGTGGTACTTTAGTCTACAAGTCCAAGGAAGGAGAAAAGGACCAGTTTATTAAAAGACGCTCCATTTGGTTATCAGAGAATATAGGAAGAAAAACCTTCTAATTTCATCATATGATATTTATTCATAAACCTAACTAAATCATCCTTTTCTTTTATTTAGTGATTGTGGTGAATTTACTGCTCAGTAAATTCACCACAATCACTAAATATATATATGCAGGACTCTCTTGTTCTCAAAGGCCCGAGCCGTCCCATGACTGCTGATGATGGGTGGTTGATCTTTGAAATTGATGTTCCGGTAGAATCATCTTTCGAGCCTGAAGTTGACCCTGATATACCTGGGATAGTATTCGAGACCACGTTATTGTTGGATGATGATTACCTTGACATACCCATGTGCAGTTTGATTTCTATCAGAGGTGGCTTTGTGAACATCACATCACATCAGTGACTTTCAGCAATGCGGTTCGTTCTACAATCCGATTTCGACTTTGTTCTCACCAAGATAGCAGCTTTTATGTGCGCCCTAAAGTGGAGGGCGAGCTTGTATTATCTGTTGAAAACAATCCAGCTGGCTTCACTATTTTCAAAACTCAAGTTGAGGATGATGATGTTCATTTGGTGAGACTACAGAGTGGCACAGCAGTATTCGAACTTCCCTTGACTCGGCATCTTCTTGCACTGCCTCTAGGATCTCATGTACGTGTCTCGGGGACTTTGAAACTAGCGACTTTGAAAGTGTTTGTAGATCAGTATCTGCTGCTCGACAAGAATGTTGTAAGGGCTGGATGGACTATCGAAACAGGCCTGGATGCTGCTATATGCATTGAGGCAAGTTCTTTTTTCTAGAGCTCTAGTTATAGGAGTGCTTAACGGGCAATCTGGAATTACTGTACTGATTATTATTTTCTGACCTAAACTTGTACTAGTTTAATTAGCCCCAATGTAACGGATTTGGTGACCATGTGCGGATGAAATAATGCTTAGTTATTAAACTAAATAACCACCATGTCAGCAGCAATATTTGGTATCTATCTATCTATCTCATTGATTGTCAGTAGAATGTCCACTGTAGTCAACTTCACCAAATGCTTATCTTTCTTACTTCTAAAGATTTGAGTTGGCAGTGACTTCACCCACCCATGTACCCTCCTACACGTGGGACCCAACAAATCTTTCCCTATAATAATAAAGCGGATATTGCTTCTGCCCGCTCACCATCGCGGTGCTTTTGCAGAAAAGCCCGTATGATTTTGTGTATTCAACCCGCAATCCATCATTAATCTGCCTGAAATAACGATTCACTGGAGAAAATACCCGTACGCATCTGGCTCCTGGCCTCGACCCTGGCCTGGCCGAGCCAAATCCCCCTTGATTGATACATAGCAGCGATATAATCTTCTTGATGATCTTGTGTGCCAAATCTTACATGGACAGTTTGATTGTGTGATACATTGTGTGTGATCCAGCGATATAATTAAGTGAGTAGTGCTGCTATGTATAGAGAAGAGAGAATGATGACAATACAAAGTGAGTAAGAGAGTGTGGGTGATTAATGAAGGGGTACAGGCTTGGTACTACTACATAGTACATACATTGTACAAATAAGGAAGTGGGTAGTGTGCTATCTTTGATGTCAAAAAGGAAGATTTCTTTCGTGACTCGTGTAATGGTGAATCGATGACCTAAGGATCATATGAATGATTGATGAAGGATAACATGCATATTCAGTTCTCCTCTCAATTTTTGTGATGCCAAGCTTGATCTTTATCCAACTAACCGACTGAAAGTACCTTTGAAAGAACATGCGGTGCCCCCATGTTTGGTTTTGGTAATTGATGACAATCTCTATGGACTAATGGTTGCCTTGAGTTATATTTGAAGGTTTTGCCCATAGGCTTTTCTTGAAGTACATGTGTTGGTTTCAAGGAGAGTTTGTGTCGACCAAGGTGCTATTCAAGGAATTACCTAAAGATTGGTCTTGTGAGAGGTTGATCAAGACTAACTCAAAGAGTGAATCAAGTTGATCAACCCACAAAGTGTAGAAGATGTACCGAGACGGATCAAGTGATCCCATGGTATGGTAAGCATTGTCAATTACGCTTTGTGTACTAACCCATGGTCTTCGTGAGGGTTCTTTGTGGGGTTAGGTTGCGGTGTGCAAGTTCAAGTGGAGCATCACGAAGAGATCAAATGCTTGAAGCTTGCCGTCCTTTGTGGTGACAATGGACTTGTGAAGATGTGCGGAAGAGTGGCTCACCCATAGTGGAGTATGGGGGAGCAATCAACTAGTCTTCATCGAGTCAACACAATCAAGAAAGGTTGCGGTGTGCAAGTTCAAGTGGAGCATCACGAAGAGATCAAATGCTTGAAGTTTGCCATCCTTTGTGGTGACAATGGACTTGTGAAGATGTGCGGAAGAGTGGCTCACCCATAGTGAAGTATGGGGGAGCAATCAACTAGTCTTCATCGAGTCAACCCAATCAAGAAAGGTGGTCCAACTTGAGGGAGTCAAGTTCGTCATCATCTAGCTCAAGTGGACCATGTGCAAGGAAAAGGTTTGCCCTTGGTAGGTTTTCTATTTTACCGGTCTCATGATGGTAGTTGGGAGACCGGGTTATAGGATCGATTGCCGTACTATCAAGGGGGGCTCTCGATGAGTAGCTTGATCGTATCGTTCATAGAGAGCTCAAACCATTGCATCCTTGCATCATCTTTATTGGTTCTTGTTTGGTTCTTCTCTTTGTGAGTTTTGGAGCTTATGGTCATCTTGGTGACAAGCTCGAGTTCATCAAAAACGAAGTCCACTTGCATCTTCTATGATGTTTTCGATGTTGGAGGGTTTTGCCGGTTCTTCTCGGTTGGAGATTTCTCTCCTCTATTTGTTGGCATACCTTTGTGAGTTTCGCTGTTTTGATGCTACTCGTCGTCTTGTATCCAACAAGTTTGAGTTTGCTCAATTCGGAGCTTATATGCAGAAGTTATGGCAGTTCTGGTTTTCCGTGGAGTTTACTTGCTTTCATGGAAGTGGCATAAGGATGGCGCCAGCGGTAGTACCACTGGGCCGGAGCGGCAGTACCGCTCATCGCCACAAGCGGTAGTACCGCTGTCCCACAGCGGTAGTATCGCCCATGGCCATAAGCGGTAGTACGGCTCCGGTTCCGCGCTGGTACCGCCTCGACTCAAGACGTGGTTTTCTCGTGTCGGGTTCAGCGGTAGTAGGAGCGATAGTACCGCTCATGTGCGGTAGTACCGCGGTACCTCCACCCCTAGTGCCGCTCAATGGCCCTCCTCTCTGTTCCTTCTCCCTGTGCTCGTGGTAGGCACTGTGCGCGGTCCCAGCGGTAGTACCGCCGGGCCGGAGCGGCAGTACCACTTATCGCCACATGCGGTAGTACCGCTGTCTCATACGGCTCTGCCTCGCACTCTGTTTCGCTCCGCTCTCCGTGTTCTACCGCCCGAGCGGTAGTACCGCTCCCCTGAGCGGTAGTACCGCTCCCCTGAGCGGTAGTACCGCTCCCCTGAGCGGTAGTAACGCTCGTGCGCGGACTGAGCACATAACGGTTGGATTCGGGAGCTCCTATAAAAGGGGGTCTTCTTCCCCATTCAACCTTATCCTTTGAGCTCGTGTTCTTCCCCCATTGTTGACCTTCTTCGAGCTTTCTAACTCTCAATCCCTTCATGGATTGTTGCTAGTTTTTGAGGGAAAAGAGAGAGGAGATCTAGATCCACATTTCCACCAATCACTTTCTCCTATATGTGAGGGGAACCCCTTGGATCTAGATCTTGGAGTTCTTGGTGTTCTCTTTCTTGTTCTTCCTCTCATTTTCCTCCCTAGCATTAATTTCTTCGGTGTGATTTGAGAGAGAAGGACTTGGGCACTCCGTGTTCCCTTGCCATTGCATTTGGTGCATCGGTTTGAGTTTTCCACGGTGATACGTGGAAGTGAAGTTTGAGAAGCTTATTACTCTTGGGTGTTTGGGCACCCTAGAGCTTGTTCCTCTTGGGTGCCTTGGCGCCCTAGACGGTTGGTGGTGTTCGGAGCTCAATCATTGTGGTGTAAAGCTTCGGGCAATCATCGGGGTCTCCAATTAGGTTGTGGAGATCGCCCCGAGCAATTTGACGGGTACCGGTGACCGCCCCCAAGGGTTGCCAAAGTGTACGGGTTCCGTGACCGCCCCCAAGGGTTGCCATTTGTACGGGTTCGGTGACCGCCCTCAAGGGTCCCTTAGTGGAATCACGACATCTTGCATTGTGCGAGGGCGTGAGGAGATTACGGTGGCCCTAGTGGCTTCTTGGGAAGCATTGTGCCTCCACACCGCTCCAAACGGAGATTAGCATCCGCAAGGGTGTGAACTTTGGGATACATCGTCGTCTCTGCGTGCCTTGGTTATCTCTTACCCGAGCTCTTTACTTATGCACTTTACCTTGTGATAGCCATATTGGTTCTTGTCATATATCTTGCTATCACCTAGTAGTTTATCTTTCTTAGCATAAGTTGTTGGTGTACATAGGTGAGCCTAGTTGTTGTAGGTTTTGTGCCTGACAAATTAACCGCTAGGTTTATTCCGCATTTGTTCAAGCCTAAACCGTAATTATTTTAAAAGCGTCTATTCACCCCCCTCTAGGCGACATCCACGATCTTTCAACCTTCTAATCACTATTGAACACATATGTTAGTTAGTTAGACTATATACACTACATAAAAAGCAAAAATGAGATACAGAACAAAATCGTGTTCATATATGTCGGGCCGACAGATAAATCAATCTCCTTTCAAGTTCCAAAACAACAACCTTCGTGTGCGTACATGTGTGTATCAAGGATGCACGGATCCATTGTCCTGCGCACCACACATCCCTTCACTAATTCCATCAATGTCATTCCTAACAAGGTAAGTATGATTTCCTAATCCCTAGTTTCTTAATAGATCTTTGATCATTGATCCCTAATGTAGTCATATTTTACTGATTCTATAAAAGATCTCAAACAGGAATACGTAGCATGATTTAGATGGAACCATTTTTTGGCTACAATTCCTATAACTTCCCTTGTCAATTTTATAAAATTACATGTGGGGTTATAAACAAACGCTACTGCTAAACTTCTATCTATAAGCGTTTTCCTAGTAGTGTTCGGCCTTTCTTTTATCCATCCTCTGCAGGTCGCCAGCACTTGTCAATCTTTGCTGCCTTGACTTGCCACCGACGTCGCCGGTTGGGCCGAAGGGTACAGATCATCGTGCGGCCCAGTGCATGGGCGCAGAGGCGAAGGTCCTAGAGCTTGGTGACGTGTGTGTGTGCGCGCGCGCGCGTGTGCACGTGCACGTGCGCGTGCGTGCGTGCGTGTGTGTGTGATGTTTTTTTCCTCCCGTTGCAACGCACCGATCGATTTATTTGTGCATCTGTTAATTTACTCTGAATTTTTTCCAGTTGTCAAACATTAACTGGATTGGTTCGGGGATATGCAGTGTGACAAGTCGTGTGAGATGAAGGTGGTGGACTATCTCAATGTGAAGCCAAGTATTGTGGTGGATTGACCATGGTTGATGGTAGACCGGTAAGAGTACAAGTTTGAGCTGTCAAATTTCGTGTGATCAATCTCCTGGATGGTCAAATCTGAAAAGTTCAGTGAGATTCAGATAACATACGGATGCCTTTTCTGCCTACAATGCTATAATCACGCCAACTATGCGCATGGAGTACTAGAGATGATACAAAAATTGCTTGCAGATAGGCAGCTGGGTGCATGCAGAATTGTCGAGGCCGAAGCCAACGCTATTCTGGTTGTACTGAATGAATTGTTTAATGTATTCCGAGGTTCCCTCGTGGTGGAGATCGACTGTGCAGTGGGGAAAGGAGCTACATGCTGATTCTGTAAGCAGATTTTTGTCCTACCCAATTATAGTTGATACTAAATCTGCGTTGAGAATTTTTAGGAATACCACATCAGGACAGTCAGAAGGACAAACAATGGGCTGGTCATGAACTAGCCAATGTTGCCAAAGCTCATGGAGACCTTATGGTTGCGGATGGTGTCCGGGACCAACTACATGATCTGCTCCGGAAGGAACACGGTGCAGCCTTGATGTCGGCCTTAGTCTTGATGTAATCCTCAAAAAAGATATTGCTTGTAGATAGGTTATACATGAACATGCATCTTGTGTCTGTTAATTTTAATTTTGGAATACTGAGATCTGTTCAGATGCTTTCCTTACTATTATGGCTAAAAACCTCAGCAGATAGTGACTGAAGTTTGTTGGTTTTACTCAACTCGGTGCTGCTTGATTGCTACTAAATCATGATGAGGGTGACCATGATAGCTGGTGTTGAGTATAGGTATATGAACTGAATTTTCCATTGTGCCCAAAATAACACATTGGATTCTTTCTATTTGCTGCTACCATTTTTCAAAGTGAGAACAAAATGATGCAAATGAATCTCATTGTGTAGACATATGTAATCTTAGTTTTTACTATGTAAACTATGATAGGAGTAGGCCCACATAAATGTGTATCCATTTTTGCTTTCTATTGATCTGTGACGAAGGGGGTGTGCTGGACTGAGTGGCCGTTCTATTGAAACAAAGGGGTGGAACTTGCAATATTTGAATCAATAGAGGTTATCTTTCATATGGATTTTATTATTAGATACTTGCAGATGTGTGTCACTTCCTTAGATCATGTTTGATTCTTAAAATTTTAGATGTTTCATATAATAACCATCAATTATTTTTATGCAACTGGCAGTCCCTGTACATTCTTTTTTATTTGCTCTAAAACATATTTCGGTTTATAAGCATCATACATGTCATTCTATAAGTAAGATTATGAGTTGATCCAGTGCCGAAAACAAATCAGTTGAACATGTTTGTTCTAGCAATTTTATGCAACAATTCAGGTGTGTATGAAGTTTTAGTTGAGAAATGGCTGGGATGTCTATTGTTGTTTGTATACTTACATTATAAAATAATTTGTGGTAGCAAACATGTTAACCAGGGCGCATGTTTTGTTTATACATAATTTCAGAAGTACTATTAATTTTTTGGCTGATTTCTTGAACTAAATAATGGCTAAAGTTTTTTGAACCAATTATTTGTGAGCTACGGAGGAGAACAAATATGATTCACGGTATATTGTAATTAAGAAAGAAGAGTGATTTAACGGTAAAGAAATTATTCTCTCCGTCCGGAAATACTTGTCGGAGGAATGGATGTATCCTCTGACAAGTATTTCCAGACGGAGGGAGTACAAGATAAGTATTCCACCACTACAATTTTTTTTTTGAATTTTCACCACTACAATATCTATGTCACTAAGCCTGATTCTCGCACCTTGCATTCTCCCGTTGCAAAAAAGCCCTTGTCATTTTATGTATTCAACCTGCAGTCCTATTTTAAGCTGAGAAAATGTTTCGTTTTTGCAAAAGAATCCTGAACAGAGGTTATGGTTAACATATCTGCAAGTGAAGCGGCTGAAACTAATTGGGGCATTGACATATCTGCAAGTGAGATCTAATGTAACTAGAGAAATGATTTTGTGCTGGACTCTACCTGATGTACATGAATTACCATTCCTTATTTAACATGTAATTATGTTCAAAACGAGAAAGATGTGCTATGTTAAGTTAGGATGCTCAGCTTCAACTTAACCAGTTCTGCAGCTCCATTCTGTCTGGTTCGGGAACTGATGGAGGGTTTACTTTTCTTTCATGTATTAGATATGGAGTCCGCGCTTCTTGGATTTTCTAAATTTTATCTTCATTTATGCTGATTTTCCTGTCAATGAACTTTAAATCAAGTATTTACTCATGTCTTCGACTTCTTGTTTTTGCTATTTCCTAATTGTGCGCCCAGTCTGGATAAAATTTATTAGCACATATTCCTTACACTGATATTTTGGTTTACATATTTATTTGTTTTTGTGGAATCGAATGTAAACACTGTGTAATATATACTTTGGTCTTTTTCTAGGCGTAAGTCACCACGTTGTTTCAGTCTAGGGGCAGCTAGGCTCGAGCCACCATCATCCTGGTCTCGCCATTTTGGGTGGTAGCAGAGGCCAGACCAATGCTCCTTGCAGTGACATCTAAGTCGCGGAAGGTGTCGCCAACGATGATGTCCACCAATACAACCAATCATATGGTGTCGAATTCATATTCTCTTGTGAAGAATTGGAGTGCAGCCGACTGAAGGCCACTTATCATGCTTATGATTGTGGCTACTTACAACCAATCATATGCACCTAGAGTGATATGTTCTTTGTAATATCATGTATGTAGTTCCACGAACCTCATATTGGATATGAGTGATCTGTGGAGAATTCTTTATTTTCTTTCCATTATTCAAGATGATGTTTTCTTATGTTTTTTCTGTAGTATATGGTAATTTCGTAATTACTTGCGGACATCTGGTAACCTACCAATATAAACCTCGGTTTCTTATTCAACAATTTCTTTAGCTTGTGCACATACATGTATTGTCCTCATGATTTTAGGCTCAATAATATTTCAACTGATGAAGGTAATTTAGATATTTAAATTAACCAATTCTTTACTGTGACAATGAATATGTCATTTATAAGCAGTGTGAAGATAAGTCTTTTTTTTCTTTTCCTTCTGCTGGTCCATGTCTGAAGGGATGCACATGTCTTTGTGTGGGAAAAAGAGACTGCAATCGACGCCAACACAAATCTAATACATTGAGGTCAGTTGTTCCATCCTTTTATGATTGAAGTATAGCAGATCACACATGCACTTTCCATTTTTAAGACTGTCGGTAAATGCATTACATGGTGATGCTCTAAGGAATATCTCAGTGATGCAGCAAAGTGTGGTCTTGAGCTATTGGGTTAAGCTATTGGGTTAGAGGAGAGTGATTTTTTCTCCCGGTGCAACGCACGGGCATGTTTGCTAGTTAAAATAAAAAGCAAACAGTGGGACTTGAACTCAACGCTGCTCTTTCCCCCGATGCCCAATTGCCATACTCCATGTGCCCTTCAGATTCTACAACCGAGCCAGCCAAAAAGCTTGCCGTCGACGAGCCAGACCAGGGCTCAGCTCGGTGCGCCAGTGAGCCCCAATACCAGCCCTTTTGGCCAAACCATTCAGCCTGTCCGCTTTGTGATCAATCGCTGGAATGCGCCACTCACCTGTTCTTGTTATGCCCCTTCGCCAAAGAGGTATGGATGCGCTCTGCCAGTAATTTTCAGCCTGCATCAAGAGCCACCATATCCAAGTCCTCGATTCTAGGCTGGTGGAGCAATCTGTGTCGCATGGATATGGGCACTGCGGCCTATACTGCTTGGCACATTTGGAAGGCACGCAATGATTGTATCTTCCAGCAGCAGACGGTTTCGGCGCTGCAGACTTCTCGATCAATTAGAGAAAGCACTAGCCTCCTCGTGGAGGCGCGAGAGATGTAGAGATGTAGTTTTTCCCCCTGCACAGCCGTCAATGCCTTGCAAACGGACCCCTCTGTTTCTTATTTTGCCTTCGTTGTATTTGTAACCCTCACCCCTTACTTAATGAAAACGCAGAGCCCCTGCCAACGTCCCTCAAAAAAAAAAAACCCAGCCCTTTGGCCCGGGCCAATCGGCTAGCTCGCCGGCCCCGGCGGTGCTGGTCAGTGCCAGGCGTATCCCTGGTTGCCGTGGCGGCAGCATAGGGAACATGGTCAAGGAGCTGAAGCGTCGGGACGTCGGGGAGACTGCTCTTGGATATGTGGTCGAGCTTGTGGAGGAGGAAAAGCACAACGGGGTGGCCTCAGTCGCTGGCGCAGACACACACCCCGAGCACAAGCAGCATGGGAGCTCAACACAACATAGGTGGCCTCGGAGAGTGCACGCACCGGTGTGCGTGTGTGTGCTTCAGTGCTTGCCATGGCCGGTGTCACCACAGCGTTGGCAGGACTGGGGTGTTCAACGACGACGCATGGCAAGGCGAGAACGGCGTTGTCTGGAAGAGGACGACGATCTGGTGGCAGGGTGACGACGTCCAACATCCAGGGTAGCAGAAGATAAATCAAGCATCGACATGCTAGAAGAATTATCGATATTATGCCGATAATCGCCCGTCCCCCGCGTCGCCCTTGGCGACACGGGGGAAACCTCTCGTCGCCGGCGCCCCAGGCTCCTTCCTTCCCTCCCCTCGCGTCGCCGCCACCAGAGGGGTCAGCTGGCGAAGCCTGCGCAGGCTCCCGGGACGGTGGCGGCGGGGCGCTTCGCGTAGGACTGTTGCGACACGGCGGCTGCGGCTGCAGGTGGTGCAGGGCGGCGTCCTTGCTTGGGCCGGTGGAGGTGGCCTTCGGCGTGCGTGGTGCCTGATGGGGCGCGTGGTCGTCGGCGTCTGCGTGGGCTCGATTGGCATGTCGTTCCCCGGATCTCGAGCAGGGCAGCGCTGGGCTCTGCAGATGGCGTTGGCGGCATGCCTGGCCGTGGCTGCGCGGTCGCCATTCCATGGCCCGTGTAGGCCGTGATTGTGGTGCACGGGATCGGCATGGTTGACCTCCTGGCGTCCAAACTGCTGCAGTTCGCGGCGTGGAGAGCCGGCCAAATCAAGAACGGCCCCGGTCTAGCCCATCCTCCTCCTCGTCTTCCCCTCCGCGACTGGATCTCGCTGCCCATGCGTGGCTCGCGCCGCGGCCAACACCAGCTCTATGTGGGCACGGACTGGAGCGGCACTTGTGGCTAGGGCTTTTGGCGCCGCCGGCGGTCTCCATGGTTGTGTTGCAGTTGCCGTGTCTGCGCCAATGGTTGTCTGGACTGGTTGATTTGTTGGATCTGACTTCGCCATCTCCGGCACCCTGCTGCGGATTGTAGTGGCCATCAAAAGATCTTTGTGAGGGTTTCTCTCTCTAGATTCGGTGGTTTTCTTCAGCGGTGAGAAGCAATCTACGGACGACGGCTTGACGCAGAGGTATGGTTGTGCAACGGCGACGGTCGGTTCTAGCCCCTCGCATGTAGTTGCCGGGATCGTGAAAAAGTGACGGCGACAACACATGATTGACTTCGACGAGACGAGCTCCGAGGTGAAAATCTAGGTTTGCCGAGTTGGTTATACCTGGCAATGGCGATGTTTTTTGCGTCATTACCTTTGAAGGCATTGCTCGGATATACTCATATGGTTCTTTAGAGTGAAAATCTAAAATCTGACCTTTGGTGGTTGGATCCGGTGATGACGGCGCTTGAACGTCGCTCCCTTCCTGAAGGCATTGCCGTTGAAGAACCTTGTTGTCCTTGTGATGTCATGACATGGTTGGTGTGGATATGGTCATAGTTGTAGTTTGTTGATCGAGGATTTAGTTGCATTGGGTATTTTCTTTTTTCTCGCTTAGGCATTGCTTTGGTCTTATATGACTTTGCTATTTGCCAGCTTGTTTGTGTGTGTTGGTGTTGGCTGTGTGCATTCTAATTATGCAGAGGCCGGGTGTGTACTTAATGTGTTTGTATCCACTTAATGCTTCACTTTGAATCAATAAAGTTCACCCTTTATCGAAAAAATGCCGATAATCTGAAACGACTCGTCGCTTTGAGCATGTTAAGTCCACCATCCAGGGTAGCAGAAGATAAATCAAGCATTGACGTTCTAGACCAACGAGGTGTTTGCCCGCAACTGTCCCTGCCTGCACCAGAGAAATTCAGCATAATTTGTGCCTGAACTTTCTAAAGCACCTTTTCCTTTGGCATCGACGGCAAGCTCGATTCGATCAATCAGACCAATGTAGGTTTCCAGGAATCTGTGAGCAGACAATTGCAAACTGCAAAAGGTTTCATCATAGTTTGCAAACTGCAGACAAGCCGCTCACAAACTATGCCAACTATATTTCCAACTATAATCAGCATAGATGAGAGAGATGGCTTTGGTGAGAGCAGACAAGTGCAAACTGCAGTAATCCAGTAGCCCAACACCACCAATCTCCTACAGGTCCATTTGACAGAGCGGGCACTTCGCCGAACCCAGAGCCGCTCACAAACCAAAACAAAACAGCCACATAGTCAGGTGCACCGCAGAGTTGGCATTCCCGCACAGAAAAAAGAACTAAACATGCCCGAAATGCCACTTAATGTACAAGGTGAAAGCAGAACAGAGTTAGAAATGAAGATATGTATTTCAAGAATAAACATGAAAAAACATAATGCTGAACTTCCATCAAGCACCAACGAAGGAACTAGCGCGGCTGTGTCTGTACAGGAGATATCGATGTATACACGTTATCTGACGAGAAAAACAAGACTGATGAACGCAAGAGCGCAAGCAATAGCACTTCCGGAGACAGAATAAAAGTGTCCTAGAACTGAACAAGGAAAATCCCATCTTGGGCTTGGGTTTGCGCTGCTTTGTACAATCGAAAAAGGGGTGTGCACAGAAAAGACAACTAAATCATTCCCTCTTTGCTGCTGGCTATAATTGGTCTCAGTAATGTGTTGCCAGTGATAACCTTCGTTGTTGCAACCAGGAAGTCATAGCCCATTCCTTCCAGCGGTAGACAAGAGACAGGACACGGCAAGTAAGAAACTCGAGTCTATGGCAGGATTTTCCTAAAATAAACTGTAGTGTGATACTGTAATGTCGAGCTGCAAGCAAAACCTCATCTACAGAGTCAAGTCAAACTCAGACTCCCAACAATCACTTTGAAAAAACATGAAAGAGAACTAGATATGAAAAATAGTGAAAACAGTGGATAAGGTAGAAAGGAACTGGAACAAACTCTTTCCATTTTTATTTTCCAAATTTGGAACTCCAAAATGTACCGAAATTGTAGCATCTTGGCGTCCATTTCCTATTCATCTGAAAGAAAATGGAAATCAATTTGCACATACGTACCTGTGCACTAAGAAATCGAAGCGCAGCAATCTCAGCAGATGTTACACCGCCAATAAATACAACCAGAACCAGGGAGCGATGACCAACCCTAGAACAAACATACATTTTTATAACAAATCCAGGTGAAGAAAAACTTGGCGATGACACTGCTATCAAGCACAATAGGGGAAAACCATCTAGTTAAACCAGTCATACGGTTCTGGCAACAAACAACTTCGATTAACAAAACAGTGCAATTCTTGGCTTCTCCAGGGGACAAAAGTCGTAGGGGATGCAATGTCAAATGATACTGTAATTAATGAGCTCCCCAAAAATTACATTCCATAAGGAATGAATAAGTATACTTATAAGAAAAATGGAAGTTCATTCGTGTTGTGGAGAATGTCATTTGAGAATGACACGGGCGCAAAGAAGTGACACCATTATTTCTCACCGTGTATAAAGTTCTGTTACAGCTAAAAGTGCAGAAAAGGGGAAGTTCATAAATAATGCCTACTTTCTGTAACTTAGAGCACACTAGAGATGTTTACCAGGGTTCTCTGTTTGATTTTTTAGCTTATTTTCTCCAAAAGGATCTATCTCTAGGTAAATTAAACACATTTTCTCATGCAAACTACATTCTAACTAGCATGTATTTTTTTTTAAACATAAACTGATTGGATATACTTACCATCCAGACCTCACTGCATGCTGAACAAGGCGAATACTAAGGGCATCTCCAGCCGCGCCCCAGGAAGGCCTTTCCAGGCGTTTTTTTTGCGCCGGCGCCGAAAAATCGGCCCAGTCGCGCCCCAGGAGCCCGATTTTCGCCGGCCTGTGCCGAAAACAGCGCCGGCGGACCCAGGCCGAACCCGGCGCGCTGGGGGGCGCCGGGCGAACTTTTTTGGCGCGAAAAAGCAGCGGGCCCGCCGCGTCAGCGACACGGCTCTCTTCTCGGCCCTTCGTCGTCCTCATCGCCTCGTTTCCCGCGGCGAATCAATGCCAAAGCTGCCGCGCTGCCGCACCGGTCAGCCTGCGCCATTGATGCCTCACGGGCGGCGCAGTGAAGGCCGGTTGACGCGCGTCCCTCGACCTCCCTCGCCCGCCACGCGGACACACGGCAGACACGCGTACGGGCGGCGCCTCGGCCTATATAAGACGCGCACCAGCGTGCTCGGCGATCACACTCTCTCGCTGTCGTCGTTCCTCCCTCTCCTCTCTCTCGCCGTCTCCAGTTCATCACCCATGGCCGAGCGCTTCCCTGGTGACGGCGCGGCGGCGAACGGCTTCGGCCGCCGCCATCTCCACGAGGACGAGGCTCGCCTCCTTTACGAGGCCGAGTACCCGGTCCCGCCGGACATGCGGGTGCCCGGCGCGTGGAGGATCAGCGTCGGCGGCGTGCCGGTGCCCCCGGTACCCATCGGCGCGGCGCAGTGTGCGGAGATCGCACGCATCCGCTCAAACCTGCCGCGGGCGGCGAGGGAAGGCCCTCGGTACGTCCCCGACAGCCCGCTCTGGGAGCCCTACTTCCGGCGTCGCCACGCCCAGCAGCTCGAGGCCACCAACGGTGTAGAGCCCTCCGGCAGGCTCAACTCCGCCGGCCGGCGTCGGTGGTGGGGCGTGCCCGGGCGCACGTTGGAGGCCGTCCTCGAGTACATCGAGGGCGGCAACACGCCGCGTCTTGAGTACCCCGCCCCCCCTTCCTTCTCACGCCGCCGGGGAAGCTCCTGGACCCCGAGGCGCCTGGAGACCGGGAGGTCCTCCTCCTCGTCCGGCGGCTCGCCCTGCCTCCGCCCCGTCAAGCCGGAGCCCCAGGGCACGCCGGTCAGCGCGCGCACCCGCAGCTCCGGCGTCCGCATCGACGCCAACGCCTCCCTACCCACCGGAGCCCGGCCTCCCCGCGGAGTACGAGGAGATAGCCCGGCGTGGCTTCTCCGACGAGGACGCCCTGCGGTGGGCGCGGGACGACTACCTCCGCGTTGAGATGGTCCGGCAGCGCCGGGCCCTTGAGGAGGTCGCCGCCAGCAAGCGTGGACGCGAGGACGAGCACGGCGTCGTGGTCCTCGACAGCGACGACGACGACGACGCCCCCAGACCGTCCAACCCGCCGCACCAACCGGGGGAGGGATGCAGCAGGTTTGGCGCTTGAGGCTAAAGTTGGAACAAGTAACAGACCTAAGGTTTGGCGGAATAGCATTGTTGCGTCCCAAAGGCCAAAAACTTGAGGCTAATGTTCATATGAGGCTAATGTTCATATGAGGCTAATGTCACAATGCCACTTCCAAGGTCCTCATGGAGGTCTTACCGATGTATAGTTGATCTCTCTACACTTGCGATGTTGCAATTTCACGCGAGGGGGTTGCGCCGGTGTTATTAGACTTGATTTCCTCCTAGGAGTGTTCACTCTTACCGTGTGATCGGTGTTGAACTTGGGTGAAAACCCTAATTCGAGGATCAAGTCATGGTGGCGGCCATGGGATCACTCACCTTCTTGGAGGCATCATCTTGAGGGGGAAAGTTTTAGATGCTCCCTAGGCTTAGGGGCTATTGTGATATGGGCTTTTGGACCATTGGATCTCAGATTCGACGGCAACTGAGGAGCTTCTGTCTGCGAGCAATTCTGAGAGTCTTTGAGGGATTTTTTGCAAAACATTCAAGAGGTCCCGGGAGCCGTTGGATCTGAGATCCAATGGCTCCTAGGAGCCTGTATCATGGTATCATCTTAGCCTCGGGAGCACCTGATATTTCCCCCTTCGTGATGTTGTGGCAGGGCTTCCACTTTGGGTTACTTCACTCAGGTGCAAACCTATGAGCCATCTTTGGCAGTTTAGGAAATGATTGTGGAGGCATTATTTTGAAGTTATGAGCGACCCTCACCTAGTTGTCACATGTGAATGACTGTTTCTATGGCATGCACTTGCCTACATTTGCACCTTCGCCTTTGGGTGACAATTGTATTGGAGAGTTGGCCATTGCCATCGATGGCTCACTTCGCCGGTCAACATTCATTATTTTCGTTAGTAGTGGAATGTGCAATTTTATCATGATGAGTACTATTTGCATTTCTCTTCTTGGCATGTATTTTGTTTTTAAAACTTTGTGTTGGCTAGCTATGTGCACCTTTATGCGTCATCATCGTGTTATCGGAGCAGCAACTTTTATTTAGTTATATTGAATTGATGCATTAATAAAATTCTGGACTAGAAAAAAGGCATACAAGAGACATGTATGAAACTGGAGCAAACACATGCAATGGGAATGCATGAGATGCTTTCGAAAAGGACGATGAATAGGTGTAATCATAAATGATAAGTCCAGTCATGGTATAAAGTAAAAGGGGAAATCAGGTACCTTTGGGAGGAAAAATATGCCTGACCCCCTTTATTATTTATGTTCTTTACAATAGTTCGGTCTTATGCCAGCGAGGATCACTCTGAGTTATTTGTTTTTCCAACATCCATCTTCCCAACAGCTAGTTAGTAAGTATGGCCACCATTATAGCATGAATAATGGGATAACTTTTGCCTTTGTATTAGACAATCTACATGGGGCAAATGTATTTTTTAATTAATTTTAATCAAATTTATATTTATAGAAATTATGATAAGAGATGACCTATTAGGTAACATTATTGTGTAGTCTCTAGATGACATGTTAAGCACTAATTAACGTCACTAACACTTTGTATGCTTTTATGGAAGTCGTCTTCTGATCTTGGGCATCTCCATTCTATAAATATAGGATAAGTACCAAACTACTTTGCACACAAATAGATATGATATGAAGAGCATGTTTTATTTAGGAGAAAGGCTCAAGCATAGTGCTAGCACCCCATTAAAAAGAAATAAAGGCAAAAGGTGGGAAAAAAGAAGGGGATAATCATGGTGGCTGAGAGGAGAAAGTATTTAGTGAAACCCAACTTACGATTAAAACTCCATGGAAACCACATTCAAATGTTTTAAAAAATTATGTAAAAAAAACTTTAGAAATTTGTTGTTCTATTAACACGTGGAAATTGAAGTTCAAACTCATATTCAGCTGGGAGGTAAGAGAAAACAAATTATTCATGGATAGTGATGTTGTCCTATATATTTGTAAGCTTGTAACTATTCATTTCCTATATATGGTTTTCTCGTACCTTCCAAATGAATTTGATTTTGACTTTCAAAGTTTACATGTTTGTAGAACATCACCTCTCCAATATAGAGTATTTTCCAGATTTTTTAGAAACTTTGAAACATACGTTTACTTTATTTTCGTCGACTTCCTCTATAACTTGGTTTCCACATGATATTTCCTCGCCTGAGAAGCCGGCTCCCAAGATCAGTTGCTTCCTTGGCGTCACCTGGGTATCATCACATCGGCAAATCACCATGAAAGATACTTTGATTGTGTTTCACTTTCAGATGCTCCTCTTTATGTTGACAACATTGTCATTTGAAGAATCTGTGTCACTCTTTTTCCACAAGGGAATTTTGTGATAACATAGTTTTCTACAACTTTTTTGAGTGTTTGGTTGGGTTGATTGTGACCGGCATGAGCCATAACAAATTGACATCATTAATTACTTATTTGATGGAAATCGAGCGGTTGGTGGATGGCCTAGCACACAAACTTAATATTAAGGACACATAGTTTTGTGTCTCTTTCAAAGTTGTGGTAACATAAGCACAATTATATGACGTATATACAATGACATATATGTGTGTCTTTTAGGCCAGTCTCAGTGGTCGTCTCTAGGCTAGCACAGAAGCTCAACAATAATTGATGACACACTGTTTCTGTCCCTTTCAAAGTTGTGGTGACATGAGCTCAATAAGATGACATATACATGATGACGTGTACGCGCGTGTTTGTTAGGCCAGTTCCAATGGTTATCCCTAAATATGGGTACATAGGTTTGACATGTCAGTATACTACTCTCTTCGTTACTAAATAGAAGACCTTTTAGAGGTTCCAATATGAACTACACACGCAGCAAAATGAGTAAATCTACACTCTAAAATATGTCTATACACATTCGTATGTAGTTTGTATTAAAATCTCTAAAATGGCTTATATTTAAAAATGAAGGGAGTAGATCTTACTATTCATAATAAGTTCTTGTGAATCTCACCCAAAAAAATGGATGGTATGTATAAATTTAATTATCATTAACATATGTTTCATTTTCTCATTAATTCTTCTCTATATTTTTTTGTGAAGGATTAGAAGACGATACTGCACAGCATTGGAAGCGGCTTCTTTTCAGATAAAGCGGGGATAAGAGGAAATTGATGGAAGACCGTGATGGGCTTGACTCAAATTTGCTTTTATGTAAATGTCAATCAGCAAATCACCTTTGGGGAAAAAAATCAGCAAATCACCAACAGAGAAATCTGCAAATTAAAAAGTAATATAAAATCAGTAGCAGACCCACATATCTGCTGGGTTTAGCATCACACACTCACTTTTTGCTAGAATGCAATATGATGTTATCTATACCTACTAATATTGTAAGGTGCGTTTCTCCGATTTTTTCATCCGTTCACCATTGATTTTTTTTCTATTCGAGGTGGTACTAAAGTTTTGTCCGTTCGTCTATTAGAAAAGGAAAATGCCAGATTATGTACATGGGCCGCTCGAAGTGTGCCATAGGAAAGCCAGCCCAGTTATTTTCGTGTCCATGTAGATGGAAAACCCTATTTATCGCCTCGAGCGTTAGATAGACGCAAATTCGCACAGGGGAGCCAAGCTGGGCTGGCCCCTTTGCTTTTTTTTAATCTTTTTTGTCATGTTTCTATTTTTCTTTTTCGATTCTTTTTTCTTCCTCTTTGGTCCTTTTTCCTTTCAAGTTTTTTTTTCATTTTTGGTAAATTATAAATTTTTAAGAATGTTCATACTATCATAAAATTTTGAATTTTCAAAAAAAGTTTAGTCTTATAAAATTTATTCTATTTTTGTTTTGTGTTATGGTTCCTTTTTTCTTTTTCATTTCTTTCTCTTCTTCTTTGGTCTTTTTTCCTTTTTTCATAAATTAAAAATTTTCAAAAGATTTCATAATATAATGATTTTTTACTTTTTTTAAAAAAAGTTCCGAATTATGAAATTTGTTACATTTTGAAAAATGGTCAGAACATTAAATATTTGTTCCTATTCCAAAATAGTCAAAATTCGCACAGGGCGGCCAAGCTGGGCTGAACCGTTTTGTTTTTTTGTTATGTGTTATGTTTCTACTTTTATTTTTTCCTTTTCTGTTTATTTTTCTTTCCTATTATTTTGTATTTTTTTTCAAGTTTATTTTGCTTTCTCCCTTTTATCCGCAAATTCAAAATTTTAATAGAAGTTCATAATATCAAAAAAATCGGTTTCTTTAAAAATGTTTGGGAATTTAAAATATATACTGTTTTGAAAATTGTTAAGAACATTAAATCTTTGTTCTCATTCAAAAATTGGTTTAAAATTTTAAAATAATGTTCCATTTTTCTTTGTGTTTTCCAAAGTTGTTCGAGATTTTCCAAAAAAATGTATTTAAAAAATGTTCCAAATACGAAAAATATTCTTGTTTTAGTGAAATGTTCACAAATTCAAAATAATGTCAAGAAAAATATTTTTAAAAATTGATCTGAATGTACAAAATATAATTCATTTTTTAAGAAAATCACAAATTCAAAACATGTTCATGTGATTATGAAAGGTTTATGTTTTCAATTAAAATTTTGAATTTGAGCGTTTCATATTTTGTTGTGTATTTATGAAAATGTAAAGAATTTCAATTTTTTTGGGGGATTTTCAAAATTATTCATGTTCCCAGGAATGTTCAACAATTTATATTTTTTAAACAGTTCAAAAAAAATCGTTTCCAATGTGACCTTGGGGTATGATCTTAAAGGTTTGAACTGGCCATTGGTTGGTAGAACTCGTTTCTTTGAGTGGCTAGCAGCACGTAGTCAGGCCTTTGAGGGCATAATTTTGATCCCTCAACTCATCATTTTTTTGATTTATTCATCCCTTACTAACACAGGTCGTATTGGCACCTACCGGTGTGCGTCCCATGCGCTATTTTACACAACTAGCATCATATAGTAGCCCCACGCAGTTGGCCCAAGAAAAAAAATTGCTCCGTCACATAGGCTGTATTATGCCTCAGCTACACTCCCCTACTGGGTCGTTCGAGGGAGCAATTCTTTTCCTTGGCCCAATAAAAGAGAATATGCTAGTTTGGCTTGAATAAAAAAAAATTATGGGCACGCGAGCGCTAAAATAATTAAAGAGAATAAACCCTAATAGAGAAGGGACATTGGTGTCTGGTTATGCGCTAAATATGCTACTGAAACGGGATTTATGTGCTACAATTAGTAATCCATCCGGTTATGCCATCATAAGAGAGAATGGTCGAAGCAACTATGCCCCGAAGGTCACCGCATAGCTACCAAATGAGGAGGCAGACACAACCCCTAGGCAGAGGTGGACCCCAAGGGAAAAAAGGCACGAGTTGGATGGTTGCCGCCACACCGACTAACCCCACCATTATCAAGATCTCGTGGGACAAACATGACCCGCGAGAAGACCACAACTCCTCTCTTTATTGCACCACTATGGGGATCTTTTTGGTGGACACATCAATTATCTCTCACATTGCTTTTGCAAAGAAACATCTCTCCCGTTGCAACGCACGGGCATATGTGCTAGTATCATTAAATATATTTGGGCTACCCAGCCGTTATACTCGTGGCCAACTGGCCATCATGCCTAGGGGTACTTGTAATTGTCACCTCGTAGCTACCAAGTTTACAAAAAAATGGAGAATGCATGTATTTGGGAATATATTGTTCTAGAAAAAAGTGTATTTGGGAATATATATCTACTTTTTATGAAAAACATGATACGGAAAAGTAGATAAATGCTAGAAATTCCGAAAGAATATAAATGCTAGAAATCCTATATGTTTTCTTTCGCAAAGTAGACAAAGTGCCGGTGGTTACCAATGCAGCGAGCAAAGGAGGGGCGCCGCTACGGCGAGCTTCCGGCCTGCCAGAGGAACACAACCATAGACGGTGGGTGAGAGACTGAGAGTAGCTGGGGCGGACCACCGGTGGTACAACGACAGAGGGAGCAAGGGAGTTGTAGCGGCATTGAGGAGTGAGCACCGGAGGCAGCCCGTAGTTGGGCGCTGGAGAAGACGGAGAACTAGGCTTTCTTTGGTTTGTAGAAATTTTTTAGGGATTTTATAAGATAGAATTTTCAAAGGATAAATTCCTTTTGTCGATTTGTGCGCGTTATCCTTATGCAGGGCCATGCTAATCTTTCCAGCATCGTTTCAATTTAATCGGATGTCCCACAAGGGACAGGATAAATTCCTTTTGAGCCTTTTTGTTTGTAGGAAACGATTCTACTCCTATGTAGAATAGGAACCAAGCCTTCATATTTTAAAGGAAAAAACATTAGCTTGGACTCAATGAAAAAATTCTGATCATATGCATGTAATGTCATCTTTTTTTCTATAAGAATTGAGATACATGTCATCTCATTTTTTTTGAGTTTTTTATTTCTATGATATTTCTACCGTATGAACCAAAGACGGCCTTAGAAGAAAAGTAGGCGGACTGCTTTGAGATCTATTTTGCCACGTGTCAGCGCATACGACGCAATCGTATAGGATTTTCTTCCTATTGATATGGCAGATCTTCTTTATTAATATATCAGAACAGACAAATCTTCATAACGGCAGTTAAACAGATCACAACCGCTAACTCGTCATAACAATAACGAAACATATTGCAGATATTAGATTTTTTTTCACTACTAGTTGTGACAATGAAATATAATATTTCTCTGTTGTGGATTTTTTTTGTCCCTAACCTCTTTTCTCACTTGGCTCTTTTCTCTACCTTGTAGGTCTACGGTCTCTCGATAAGAGCATCTACAGCCGGCGTTCTCAAATCCTCAAACATCCGAGGACGCGTCCGGTCAGTACCGGACAGGAGAGAGTAGGAAAAAAGTAACTCAACCGTACCCTTCATATCATTCCTGTATATATGTCTGGGCTATCCACAAAACCTCATATTGAGACCAAATATAGGGAGGATATGACGGCTTGCGGACGTGCCAGGTTAGTCCGTCACATAGAACGTGACCTACCCAGGACCATCTTTTTTCTTTCTTTATTATTATTATTTCATTCTTTCTCCTCATCTCCACCAACCACATGCAAGTGACCAGATATAAAGAATGAAATGAGGAGTATGGCTGCATGGATGGACAAATAAGGGCTCAAAACAAACACGCCCGAGCACTGACCGAGCGCGCCCGCGGACGTTTAGGGGACTGGATTTGCTAAGTCCGGCTGTAGATGCTCTAATAATTGCTTGATCAACACTATCATAGTTATCTTTAATTAATCAAACATCTGATCAACTTTTTCTTTGACGTGAAGCATGTACACCGTTTCTTCATGTGTTGATTGCTCAGCAGATGCACGCTAGCCATGCCTATACTCTGTGCGGCACAATCTGGCTAGCACCCTGACGTCACGCGTGATGGATAGGCGACATTAGTCATTCACGGCTCAGGTGTTGTTGAGAAGAAACATCCAAAATGGTAAGGCTTACTCTAAATTAAATCATTTGAGGAATTTATGCTCCGCCAAAAAATCCGGAACATTTTCTGTATAGAGCAGTACTTGTGTGACGATTGATCTGCAAACTTTCAAGTCAAATAATTCCATGTTCGGAAGAAACGGGAAGGGAAAATAGTTCTAAATAGAGATAGCACCCCACTGATCTCCTGATGAAATAATATCGAGTCCAGGCTATTTGGCTGAGGTGTGTCAGTAGCGTGCAAATGGTCTCTGTCAGCGGTGAGTCTCTCTGCTTTGAGTACAGTTATATGTCTTCTTCATTAGTCTGTACTCGACCGGCAACGTGGTAGCTGTGTTACCTTCTCTGATGCTAATTGAAATGGCCATGCAGATGAGAGAACGTCCTATTCTTAAGTCTTAACCCAAACACAAATGCAATGTCAACTCGGCATACATGCATTAGTGGGGAAGTAGTGTTTAGTGTTTAAGCATTTCAGATGAACCTGTGTAGGGTTTGCCTAATCAAAAATTTATCGACCCACCGCAACATTACAACCGTGTGCGCTTCGTCGTTAGCCAGGAGGTCTTGCCCGAGCCATGCATGTTATTGACCCACAGTGAAATTTGTTTGCAACAGAGAAGAGAAGAGTTGTTTACACGGTCCATTCAAGGCACACAGCTAAATATGAGCAGATATTTAGAGATGGAATCTACAAGAGGGGCTAATAATACTTGAAATTTGACTGACCCAGGAAATTGCATCCGGCCTGTACTCACGCCTCCACTTGACAGTTTCCTTGAGACCCTTGGTTGCTTGCTGCGTGCTCCAGTTCCCCACTCCGAGGAAACGCCGGATGGTGGCGTCCGACAGAATACTCGGCATATCCTTCGTTATTAGACTGACAACCCAGGAGACCATGTACGTTCGCCCAAATAAAAAATAGTAGTACAAAGTTGCTCCTAGTTATCTCTTTCCGAGAAAAGTTACTAATCCATGTTTTCTTCAGAAGTGATTGAACACAATTTCGAGCTCACTTGAAGATGAACATGGATTTGCAGTGTCCATTATATGTTCCATAAACAGAGTGCATATGACAATAAGAGAATTGTACTGCAGTTCCATCAATCCACAAAGCCGCGACTTAAGGCACTATGTTCGTGCTCGGAGCCTCCGAGTGTCAGAAACGTATGTGTTAACCGTTCTCGCTTCGTGATTGGATTAAAAACACACAGGCATGCAACCATGGCCAACAGGAAAGAGTTCCCACAGGGGGGTAGTTGGCCACAAGGAGGGAATATGATATTCTTCGCTTATAGCATAGTGCCGCGCAAAGATGCATCTATGCGAGTATAACACTTGGCAAACCTCGAGTTTATCTAGTGTCTGATTTTTGCCGAGTGTCAAGTATAGTGCGTAGGAGCGCGCGGATTAGAACAGCTAAAAAATTCCATGACGAGTTATGAAAGGAATCTTTTGGAATAGCAGAGGTTTGAAAGACTTGGCTAAAAGAAGGTTTCTTGCTGAGACTTCTATTGAGCATAAGTTGGACTTTATCGCTTTATCGGAAACTGGTAGAGACGACTTTTCGCCTCAATTTCTCAATACGTTGTCGGGAGGTATTGAGTTTGATTGGCATTGTCTACCGCCGCGAGGAAGATCAGGGGGGATTTTACTCGGAGTTAGATGGGACTCGTTAGAAGCCCGAAGCGTGGTCATGGGGGATTCCGCAGTTAAGTTTAGGGTGAGGTCGAAGGCCGATGGGTTTAACTGGGCTTTGGTGGCAGTTTATGGAGCCGCACAGCCCGAGCTTAAACCAGATTTTTTGGCTGATTTGGTTAGGATTTGTGGTTCTGAGCAACTGCCTATCCTAGTAGGGGGTGATTTTAATATTATCAGAAGGCGTGATGAGAAGAATAATGATAATTTTGACGGTAGATGGTCGTTCATGTTTAACACAATCATTGAAAGTCTGGATCTGTGTGAGATTGAGTTTTCGGGCAGGAAGTTTACTTGGGCTAATGCACTACCTAATCCGACGTTTGAGAAGCTGGATCGGGTTCTGGCTAGCGTCGAATGGGAGCAGAAATTCCCTTGTGTAACGGTGCAGGCACTTACACGGGGCATTTCGGACCATACGCCGTTATTCATTGATTCTGGGGAGGCCACTCATGTGGGAAAGAAGAATGTCTTCTCGTTCGAGCTTGCGTGGTTCGAGAGACAAGGGTTCTTAGATACTGTTGCCAGAGTATGGGCTAAGGATGCAGGAGGTAAAACTGCACTTGAGCGCTGGCAGAATAAAATTAGGCACTTGAGAAGCTTCCTACGAGGGTGGGCTAAACATCTTAGTGGGGTTTATAAGATTGAGAAGGAACAGCTCCTTTCGCTTATTCAGTCCCTGGATGTGAAAGCTGAGAACATGATCCTACCAGCCTCGGAGCTTCAGGCGAAGCTCGATGCGGAAATGAGGCTGAAAGAGCTACTTCGTGAGGAAGAATTAAAGTGGGCGCTTCGGGCCAAGGTCCGACGGGTCGTCCAGGGGGACGCGAACACACGATTTTTTCACATGATTGCTAATGGCAAGCATAGAAAGAAGAGAATCTTTCAGCTTGAGCAAGATGAGGGAACGATTCTTGGTCAGGAAAACTTAAAGCTGTATATCACTGAGTATTACAAGCAGTTGTTTGGACCTCCAGAGGAGAACTGGGTGTCGCTGGATGAGTCTAGGATTGAGGATGTGCCTCAACTGACAGCTGTTGAGAATGATATCTTAATTGCTCCTTTCTCTGAGAAAGAGGTATTTGAGGCCATTTCCCAGATGAAGAATAATAAGGCTCCTGGCCCGGATGGTTTCCCGGCCGAGTTTTACAGTAAATGTTGGCACATTATTAAAGGAGATCTATTGTCTTTGTTCAATGATCTTTTCGCTGGTCAGCTTCATCTTTTTAAGCTGAATTTTGGGACGATAACACTTCTTCCCAAGAAGACAGAGGCAGTGCGGATTGAGCAATTTCGGCCAATCTGTCTTCTTAATATGAGTTTCAAAATTTTTACCAAGGTCGGAATGAATAGGCTCACACAGATTGCCCATACTGTGGTGCAGCCTACTCAATCTGCTTTCATACCGGATAGGAACATTCTTGAAGGGGTGGTGGTCCTGCATGAAACGCTCCATGAAATTCACTCGAAAAAACTGGATGGAGTGGTTTTTAAGGTGGATTTCGAGAAGGCGTACGATAAAGTCAAATGTCCCTTTCTACAACAAGCCTTACGTATGAAGGGTTTTGACGAAGTTTGGAGGCGCCAAGTTGAATCTTTCACGCAAAAAGGGAGTGTTGAAATTAAAGTGAATGACGATATAGGTCATTATTTTCAGACACACAAGGGCCTGAGGCAAGGTGATCCAATGTCTCCTATCCTCTTCAACATTGTTGTTGATATGTTGGCAATCTTGATAGGAAGGGCAAAGGAGGCAGGACAAGTAGGTGGCTTGGTGCCTCATCTTGTAAATGGTGGTGTGTCCATTCTGCAGTACGCCGATGATACAATCATTTTTATGGAGCACGACTTGGTTAAGGCGAGAAATATGAAGCTGGTATTGTGCCTATTTGAGCAATTGTCCGGTTTGAAGATCAACTTCAATAAAAGTGAGTTGTTCTGTTTTGGTAGAGCCAAAGAGGAACAAGATGCTTACAAGCAACTGTTTGGTTGCGATTTGGGGACTCTTTCGTTCACTTACCTTGGTATCCCCATTCACCATCGTAAGTTAACTAACAGTGAATGGAAGTGTATCGATGATCGGTTTGAGAAGAAACTGAGCTGCTGGAAGGGCAAACTTATGTCGTATGGAGGCCGATTGATTCTTATTAATTCGGTGCTCACGAGCTTGCCTATGTTTCTCTTATCCTTTTTTGAGGTTCCAGTTGGAGTTAGGAAAAGACTGGACTTCTATCGGTCTCCTTTCTTCTGGCAGAGCGATGAAACTAAGAGAAAGTATCGCCTAGCCAAATGGGATGTCATCTGCCGACCAAAAGACCAAGGGGGTCTTGGGGTTGAGAACCTTGAAGTTAAGAATAGATGCCTTCTAAGTAAGTGGCTTTATAAGTTATCTGCCGAGACTGAGGCAACTTGGGCGCAGATTCTTCGTAACAAGTATCTGTACTCTAAAACCTTGTCGCAGGTGACGGCTCGACCCACTGATTCGCCCTTCTGGAAGGGGTTAATGAGGGTCAAAGCTACTTTCTTTAACAGAACAAAGTTTGTTGTCGGTGATGGCAATAACACTCGATTCTGGGAAGATACCTGGCTAGGTGATGCACCACTGGCACTCCAGTATCCGGCGCTTTATCGCATTGTGCAGCGACGGGATGCTCTGGTTGCAACGAGTCTGCAATCTGCTCCTCTTAACATCCAATTTAGGAGGGTGCTTGTGTGTGACCGGTGGGAGGCTTGGATTCATCTGGTGAGTAGACTCATGGAGGTTCAGCTTACTCATCAGCCCGATCAGTTGTATTGGAAGCTTACTAAATCTGGTGAATTCACAGTCAAGTCGATGTACATTGATGTCATCAATTCTAGTGTAATTCCTAGTTCCAAACACGTTTGGAAAGTTAAGGTTCCTCTCAAAATTAAAGTGTTTATGTGGTTTATGCATAAACAAGTCATTCTAACGAAAGATAATTTGATTAAGCGCAACTGGACAGGATCTACTAGGTGTAGTTTCTGTGATCGGGATGAAACTATCAAGCATCTTTTTCTTTGAGTGCCTGATGGCGAGGGTGTTGTGGCGCTCGGTGCAGATTGCCTTTAACATTACTCCTCCGAATTCGGTCAGGTCGTTGTTTGGAACGTGGCTGGTTGGTATAGAGGCCGAAACAGCTAGACAAATTCGTGTGGGAGCATGTGCGTTGTTATGGGCAATTTGGAACTGCAGAAATGACTTGGCTTTTAACAGAACAACAACTATTAATTTTTTGCAGGTTCTCTTCCGGGCTACTGCGCTAATCCGTACGTGGTCATTACTCACTCCGACGGAGGCCAGGGCGTGTTTGGTTACTGGATCTGTCCGGTGGGAGATGGTAGCGCGGGATTTATTCAACCGGTTTGGATGGCGGTCATGTAATAGGATATGCGCGTAGTTTACCTATCTCTCTTTACTATGCCAGCCGGTTGTGGCTTTTGGGCCTTGTTTTATTTTGCTTGCTCTGTGTGAGCCAGTATCCTTTGTTGCAGCACTTTGCAAGACATTGTTGAACTACTTTATTTATTTATAAATGTGGCCGTATGCATCTGTCTGATGCAGAGGCCGGGGAAACCCCCCTTTTCGAAAAAGAAAAAAAAGTATAAGCGGCTTAGAATAATGGAATTTTACTACTGCAAAAAGTTGGTTGTTAAGGGAATAAGTGGAGTGTGTCCGTAATCAACACCACACCAAAATCTTCTCACGGCTGTGTTTTGTGTGCTCTAGGCATTGTCGATGGTGGTGCTACTCGAGCACCCGGTCTCGAGTTTCGGGGTGAAAGCCTAGGTCTATCCTGAGTTGGTTAAACCTGACAATGACGATGTTTTTATGTCGTTACTTTGTTGAAGGCATTGTTCAGATGTGCTCGGACTTGTTCTTCAGGGTGAAAACCTAAATTCTGGCCTTAAAAGGTTGGATCCGGTGGCGGTGGCATTTGAGTGTCGCTCCCTTTCTGAAGGCATTGCTGTTAAAGAACCTCGTCTTTCGTGATGTGCCATGAGATGGTTGATGCGGATATGGTCAGTGTTGTAATCTGCCGATCGTGAACCTAATCGCTTTTTTTCTTCTCACCTACACATAGTTTTAGTTCTATATGACTGTTATTTGTTTATGTGTTTTATGGGTGCATTAATATTGACTGTGTATTCTAACTATGCAGAGATCAAATGTGTGTTATTATGTTTGTTTTCTCTTGATGCTTCATTTTAAGCTAAGAAAATCTACTCTTTGTCAAAAAAGATGTGCAAAGAGCAGCAACGGGTACGAGAGAAACACGTGCAGTGCCAAGGGGCACATGTGCAATTCAGTGTTGCTCGCAGTGGAAGCAGGTCCTAAGGCTGAAAAACAGGAATTCGTCTAGGAACTCGAGCTAGAAGAAGCTTGTTTTTTTTTTCCTGAAAAATCAAGATTAATGTTTCAATGCTTCATTATTTTTTGAAGAAACAACAACTGCATCATACGGATGTATATTGCATGCTTGCAAATATTCATGACGAAATACATTGACATGCATGCCAGCTACACAAAAAGACAACTCGCTGGCACTGTTCACTATATAAAACCAACGATTTTCTCTTATTTGTGTAGCTCATGAATCAATGTATTTTCTCACAAAATTTTACACAGGTGTAGTACACATCCATATGTCAATGTGGAATTTTTCTTTAGAAATTTTAAAACTTCAAATATATGATTTTTGAATGTTTTGAAAAAGGGCTCCATATAGCCCGAGCACGAAAATGCTGCACACCCGTCATGCAGCCTGTCTTTCTTTGTCCACTACTCTATAGTCTATACTCCCTTTATTCCAATGAATGAATAAGGCGTATACACATCTCAAAAAATAATTTTGACCATAAATTAGACCATCCAACCATGGATTATTTGTGATAAAAATTATATCGTTAAATTCATATTAAAAAGAAGTTTTTAATGGTATAATTTTTAAGTCACAATATATATATTTTTAACAAATTAATGATCAAAGTTGGATTTTAAAAAAGGTGCACGTCTTATTCATTGAAATGGAAGGCACAACTACTACTACTCCCTTCCATTGTAGTGACAGAGTATCGCCTACATTGTTTACGGAGTAGTCAAGACCGCAAGAAAGGCAAAACCAAAGATCCTGCAATGATGAATCAAGAGAAACGGCAAGGGCATTATCTACAGGAACTAGCCCTTCACATAGGGCACAAAAGCTTAGGGCATCTCCAGCCGTTGGCCCCTCAGTGGGCGTCTAAAAGCGCCGCCTGGGGGTGAGCCGGCGCAAAAAATGACCCTGGGGGCGAGTCGGTTCCCAGCCGTCGGCCTTCAGGACCGTCCCCAGACGCGTATTTAAAAAAAAAAGACCGTTCGGCGAAGTTATGATAAAAACTAGTTAAATTTCGATCAAACATGGCAAATTTCGGTGAAATTCGCGCATTTTCATTACATTAACCTAATCTAAAAAAGAAAAGGGCTGAAGTCGTCGCCGCCGTCGCCGCCATCGTCGTCGTCAGCCTTCTCCTCCTTGACACGGGCGCCCCTGCTGGACCCCTGCCCGGCGTCACCATGGCGGACTGGCGGCGGCGCGTCGTCGTCGTCGTCGCTGTCGCATAAGACGACGACCCCGTCTTCAACGCGGCCGCGTCGGCGCTCCTCGAAGCGGCGCAGGGCGGCGCGCTGGCGTTCCTTCTCCTTCTCCTGGCGCGCCTTCTCCATCACAATGGAGTCCTGGCGCGCCCATTCTAGGGCCGCGTCGTCGTCGTCGAACTCCGCCTCCACCGGCGCCAGCCTCGGCTCCGTCTTCACCGGCGCCAGCCCCGGCTCCATCTTCGGCTTGACGAAGCGCGGAGGAGCCGACGAGGAGGGGGCGCGCCGGTCGCCCTCGTTGATGACAATGCCGACGCTGCGAGTGCGCCGACCGATTGGCGTCTCCGTCGCGGGCTCGGCCTTGACGCCGAGAAGCGCCGGAGAACCGGAGGAGTGGGAAGATGAGCGAGAGGAGGAAGACGAGGAGGAGGCGAACCTCCTTGGCGCCCATGCGCGTCGGTGTTGCGACGGGGCGGCCCCCGTCGCAGGATAGGTCAACGGCGGGTTGTTGCCGCCGTCGAGGTGCGTCAGCACGCCCTCCAGCGTGCGGCCCGGGACGCCCCAGCACAGGTGGCGCCCCACGCTGTTCTTCATGCCGCCGATCACCGGCGCGTCATTGGTGGAGGCCAGGCGCTGCTGCTGGCGGCGCTGGAAGTACGTTGCCCAAGCCGTGTGATTGCCGCCGGCGTACTGGGGGAGGGAGCGCTCGTCGTCGGTCAGGGAGGCGCGCGCGACCTCGACCTCCTCGGCGAAGTACGTGGGCTTCGCCACGGCGTCGGGTAACGGGGGAACGGGCACTCCCCCGTCGCTGAGCCGCCACCCCGTCGGCCCGGCGCGCATGTCCGGCGGCGCCGGGATGTTCGCCTGGAACAGGAGACAGGACTCCTGTTCGCAGAGCGAATGGCGGCCGAAGCCGTTCGCCGCCGCCTCGTCTCCGGGGAAGCGCTCTGCCATGGGACGGGCTCGGTGGTGGTAGAGAGGGAGAGAGAGGGGCTGCCGGTGGCGCTCGGGAGAGGAAGACGGAGACAGAGAAAGGGGCTGGGCGGCGGCGAGGGGCGAGTCTGGTGTGGGCACCGGCGAGAACCGCCGGCTTTTATAGCCGCTCCGCGCCCGTGTGTACGCGTGCGAGGGAGGGGAGGCGTCGGCGCGCCGTCCCGAGACGCGCCGCCCGTGAGGAATCAATGGCAAGGCTACCGGCGGCAGCCTTGCCATTGATTCCCCGCGGGAACCGAAGCAGTTGGGGGGAAGACGAGCCGCCGTGTCCCTGACGCGGCTGGCCCGTGGCTTTTTCGCACCAAAACAGTTCGCCCCGGCGCCCCCGGGCGCCCTCCAGCGCGCCGGGTTCGGCCTGGGTTCGCCGGCGCTATTTTTGGCCCAGGCCGGCGAAAATCGGGCTTCCGGGGGCGCGTCTGGGCCGTTTTTTCGGCGCCGGCGCAAAAAAAAAACGCCTGGGAAGGCCTTCCTGGGGGCGCGGCTGAAGATGCCCTTATAGTCTGCTGCTCCATGGTGGAAGAGCATTGAAGGTGGGTGGGGGAATATGGACGTCACAGTCCTAAGGGCTAGAAGAGAATAAGGGCATGGCCAATACATAGCCCAAGGATGATGCGGCCCGTAGGCCACGTAGTATCGGATGTTATGAAAAATAGGTTCAGATGGAGCAGCAGGATCAATATTTTAAATAGCGCGCTATGACATATAACGGCAACCCTTAAAACAGCTATAGTGGGCTATAGCAGCAATTTGTATATGAAATCATTTAGCGGTAACATGCTCAAACAGCTATAGCGGAGCTATAGCTGGACTATAGCCGGCTATTTAAGACTATGAGCGGGATTCTCTACAGAAGGCTAATGCTTGGAAAGAAAAAGTGTGGTCCAGTGTATAAAACTGAAAAGATTGAAGTGGAGAGTAGAAACATAAAGCTGGAAAGATTGAAGTGGAGAGTAGAAACGCATGTGTAGTAGGAGTCTTTATTTTCAATTCTTTGATGAGGTCCACTAGTGATAACTTGCATTGGAAAAAAAATTAATATAGATATCTTAAATTATTTTTGTTATAAGACATCTGCATCCGTACGCCATCATTGTACATGAAGGGGTGCTTGTCCATGTTACCTCGCCTGGCCGGCCACCTCGGCAGCCCTGCGCGCCCATCTCTCCCACATCGACAGTGGTCGCGGCTTCACAAAACGCGAGCTGCTCCACCGGATGCTCGTTCGGTCGAGGGCCCGTGCTGCCAATCTTTGCCCATATTCCGGCACCAACGCCCACCCGACGACCGCACCGGTGGGACGCGCCAACACGGACGTGACCTCCGAGTACCTAATCCACTTGAGCATCGGCGCGCCACGCTCGCAGCCTGTAACACTGGCGCTGGACACCGGCAGCGACGTTGTCTGGACGCAGTGCGAACCCTGTGCCGAGTGCTTCACCCAGCCTTTGCCCAGGTTCGACACTGCCGCCTCCAACACCGTCCGCAGCGTCGCGTGCTCCGACCCTCTCTGCAAAGCCCATTCGGAACACGGCTGCTTCCTCCACGGGTGCACCTACGTACGTCTCCGGTTATGGGGACGAATCAAGGTCATTTGGCCACTTCCTCAGGGAACGATGGCAAAGGCGGCGCGGTCATTCTAATTGGTCTAATTGTCTAAGGAATCTACTAGGACGCATGCTATGGTTTGTAGGCGTCTTTGCCAATGGCGTGCTGGCAATATGTGTTCGTAATTCACGTCACGCTAGCCAAAATCAGATGATGCAAATTCAGTCCTGCTAGAACGTTCGTTCAATAGATGCCTGATTGTATTTGTGTAGACACAAAGAGAAGGAGGACTGAATCAATTAATTTTTTAAGCCAATTGGTTCAAACCAACTCGCTGCCATGTGAACATGATGCTAATTCAAACGAAATATGCCTGAGCGCCTGAGCGCCTCCCTCCTCACTCACGCCGACGGCCACTCCGGCCGCGGCGTCCACTGCTTCTGCCGTGTGCCACTCCAGCCGTGGCATCCATCACTTCCTGCCTCTACATCTGATCAATATTTCAATGGCTCTCTCCGATCTCCAGTTCGAGGCTGGTCTCAAGTTTGAAGAGCAGATCTGGCAAAAGTTTGGGATGCCAGTCAATTTCCTTGAAGGTAGGAATCTCAAAGAATTCTTCTTGGTTGCGGAGTTTTTCAGATCTAAGATCAGGCTCAATGAGGATTCAGTTGGGCTTATTCTTCAATCTTGTTTCGGAGGCCATGCTTCCCGTTTCAAAGTTCAATGCTGCCAAAATTGGACCTTCAAATTCTCTGTTGCTTCAAAAGATGTTGGTTTGTTCATCTTTCATGGAGGTAACATCTCAAACCAACTATTCAATCTCTCTTTCTGGCTTTGGGGAGGAGGAGGACCAGATTATCTCAGAGAATTTGAGCTTTTTTGCCATGAAAAAGATGATGAACGGACTCAAGTTTTCCGAAAAGGAAAATCAAAATCCTATACTCAAGCGGTTCAGACGCCTAGAATTTTCAAACCGGTTCAAAATCGCATTTCCGTTTTTGATCGGCTGCAATTCGGCGCTGATGGATCTCAGACAATCAAGTCTCATGTAACAGTTACTCCGAATAATGGCCTAGGAGGATCAAGGGCGGGAGTTCAGGGTTTTGATTTGAATCCAAAAGGAATTCTTGGGCCTATTACTCGCGCTGGGTCGACTGACGCCCGATCTCAAGTTAAATGTGCAAGATGTCTTCTGCTGGGCCACGCCCGTCAGGCGTGCGCGAATCGTATTAGATGATGGGCTTGTAATAGCTGGGGGCATATTAGGGCCCAATGCCCCAATGCGACCCAGAAATCTGACGCGCCCACTTCCCGGATTCCTTCTGGTCTTCCAAATTTGCAAAGGGTCAATCAGCAGTGAATCTCGCCATCATTTCGGCTTACCAACCTTGAGCTGGGCCTACCTGTCAACCACATGGTGCCGCTTCGAACTCCCAATGCCACCGCCCCTAGTACCAATCAAGTCACTCCTCCGCCCCGCCCAAGAACATACGACCTCGCTGCCATCCGCTCCGCTTCCTCCGCAGCAATGGCGAATTTCCCCTTTGACCACGTCCCCTTCCTTCCTTCTGGCCATCAGCCTCTCCAAGTTGAAGGGAGACCACCGCGGGTGAGAGTTTTTTGCGGGCACATTCACAGGAAGAATGAGACTCTGGCCATGGCGACAATCATTCCAATGCCCGCAGGAGAGGTCCACTTTGCTAATGTAAGAGAAATCCTTTCTGAATTCCTTACCAATCACAAGCGACTAGGGTTTCAGAAGATTTCCAATTGTCCTCTAGGGCAAGCTTTTGTTCAGTTACACAGTGTCTTCGACAGAGATGAGTTAGTTCTTCAGAGTCCGCATCGTTTTGATGATGTTCATATCATCTTTGAAAAGCATGATGCAGGAATGAACTGGAGAAGATTTCAACTTAATCGTGAGTGTTGGATCTTTATTGCGGGCTTCCACGCAGATCTCCGAAATTCTACTGAGGTTAGAAATGCAGTCAAATCTTTTAGCACTTTCATGGAGTGGGATCAGCAGCTCAGCTCGGATGTTGGTATTCTAGTCAAGATAAGAGTGGAGGATTTTTGAGATATACCTTCAAGTATTCTTCTTACAGGGTCTAATGAGTTCAGAGGAGATTCTTGGTCTTGCCCAGTCTCCATACTGCAGCAACGCCTCATTGAAGAAGGGCCGGCAGATGAAGAACCTGTTCCACATGATGGAAACCCGCACCCAATTCCTCCGCAGCCTCACTTTCATCGAAACCAGCACCATTTCTTTGGGCCTATCAATCAGAACCAACAGGAGGAGAACAATGATGAGCAAGACATTCAGGCAGAAGAGCAGAACCATAACCATGTCAATTTAGACCTGAATTTAGTCAATGTGCCTGTACAGCTGGCCCAAGACATACATCGCTGGGGGCTACAAGAAAACTTTGACATCAATGTTGATCTTGAGCTGCATCAGGGGGAATTCATGCAAATGCAAGACCTTATGGAGCCTTTTGATGACATACATCCACCACATGCAGAGCTGCCAATCATGGATGAGAATAATGATATTACCCTCTCTGTTGGCTCTAATGACTCTAAAGCAACTCAAGATGGGATAATTCAGCCAATGATAGATTTAAATGCTCCAGTTCTTGGCCTTGCAGCACCTGCACCTAACTTGCTGCACCCTCCTCTGCACTTGCTGCAGGCAATGTGCCTGCTCTCTTTCTAGAGCATTTGATGGAGGCTCATGTCATACAACAACCACAACCCCCCCCCCCTGCAGCAGAGGATTTGCCTGGCCAACATGCAGAGAATTTCATGGAGGTTCAACAAGTTGGACTTCTTAATGATGATCTTGTAGTTGCACAGCCAGATATTGCTGTTGTGGCAGAACCAGAACTGATCCATTCTGTTGACCTCTACTCCCAAAACCAAGAGTTTAATAGACAGCTTCTGGCAAAGGATTTGTTTGATGAATTTACAACTTCTTCTTTGGGACAGCCTGGGGAATCTAGAAGAACTTTATCTGCTGAGGACTTTGGGAATGAGGTGCCTCCCTCACCTGACAAAGGTACTGCTAATGACAGTCACATTTCTGCAAATGTTGAACCTGAGAAAGATCAACTGTCAGTACCTGCTCCTCTCTCACATCGGACAAATGTGGATATCTCTCTGAATGAGCAAGCTACAGTCCCTCAAGACTCTATTGCCTCAGGAAGCATGGGCCCACCACCCGGGTTTGACATAAAGGGTAATTATCTCTCTGCTGCTGAGAACCCTGCTTCCACTGTACCTGATATTTTTGATCCCTCTCTGCAAACTATGATTCATGGAGCAGCCACAAATAGCAAAGTTGTCAAGTCTCCACAAGAAGAGCATCATTGCTTGGGAGGATAAAGTGCAAAGCTTTGGGCTGCACATTTTGCACCTAAAAATGAGTCTGATAAGGTTACCCAGGTACCTCTCGAGTGGATGAACTTTATTATTACTGCTTTGATATCCCCAGACAGATTTGATTGGGTCAAGGGTTTTCTCTCTTCTGATATGTGGAATATTATTCTTCAAGGATTAGAAAGAAGTCATTTATACAGCTTTGTCATTCCAGATAAGTGCGTCTCAGTTTCTGTTCCCCCTTGTGATATGCAGGGCAATTTAGGAGAAGAAGATAGTGTGGAGCCCTCCTTCTCCACACCTCAATCAAAATCTTCTTCCTCTCTTGCTCCTGTATTGGAGGATCACATGCCTCTACTGCTAGTGCTCTTCAAAGCCTGAAGAAGAGAAAAGATAGAGCACCACTGGTAGAAACTGAGGTAAGGAGAAGTAATAGACTGAAAGAGCAATGTAAAGGTTTCAGGAAAAAAACTTGTGTTAATAAGAACTGCATGGCATGCCACTCAAATCCCCCCCTATTGCTGGAAAAATTGTCAAAAACTTATCCACGTCCTTTTGCAAGGTGGATGCTAAGGAAGTAACAGAAGAAATCCTCAACAAGCAGAAAAAGAAGAAGGGAGCCAAGGTGGAGTCTACCAAAGAGGGACAGAAAGAGCCCCCCAAGGCCAAGGCAGTATTCAAGCCCTGATCCCCAGGCAGCTGCTGTACTCCTAGCAAGTTTGACTTTTGGAATGACTGTAATGTCTTGTATGATGAAGTGCTGGTTTGGTGTTAATTTTGTAAGAAACTTCCAAGTTGTTCTTTAGCTGTTCATCTGTATTGGCCATGCTGGTACATCTGCTGGAACATTTCTCATTCCTGGAATCTGTGTGCCAACTGCTGGCTTTTGGAATCTTTGTTGTCTATGAATGTTCTTGCTTTTACAGCCCTGGCCCAAAGGTTTATTGCTCATATCAATGAATACCAATTGGAATATATTGAACTGGAATATTAGAGGGATCAATTCTAAAGATAAATGGTCTACAATTTCAAATAAGATAGAAGAATCTGGCTGTGCTATCCTTTGTCTACAAGAAACAAAGAGAGAACTGTTTGACTCTGCTTATATAAAAAAACTTTTGCCCTAAAAGGATTAACAAGTTTGAATATACCCCATCTGTGGGGGTCCCTGGGGGCCTTCTTGTAGCCTGGAATGATAATTTCTTTCATGGGCAAAAAGTGTTTGAAAACCGGTTCTCTTTGTCAATTCAGTTCACATCAGTTCACACTGGGGAAAGTTGATTTCTAACCAATATCTATGGCCCTTGTGCATCAGAGGAAAAGCTAGAATTCTTAGACTGGTTCAATAACATTCAAACCCCTGATGATGTAAATTGGCTAATTTTGGGTGACTTTAATTACATTAGGTATCCTGAAAATAGGAATAAAGAGGGTGGGAACTTTCAAGAAATGTTGCAATTCAATGAAGCTATTAGCAATCTTGGTCTGGTTGAAATTCCCCTCAAAGGAAGGAATTATACTTGGAGCAACATGCAATCTGCACCATTGTTGGAAAAAATTGATTGGATCTTTTCTTCTGAATCTTGGACAATTTCATACCCAAATACTCAAGCAGCTCCTCTTTCAAAACCCATCTCCGATCATGTCTCATGTGCGATCAAAGTGGGCACAAGCATTCCCAAATCTAATCTCTTCAGGTTTGAATTTTTTTGGCTTGAACATGGTAATTTCGAAGAGGTTGTGCATAATATCTGGTCACAAGATGTGCACGAACAAGATAGTGCCAAGAGGATCACAGCAAAGTTTAAGAGGCTTAGAAAAGGACTGAAAATTTGGTCTAAAAATCTGTCCAATCTTGCAGCCACCATCAAAGCTTGTAATAGCTTCATCCTTCTAATGGATACATTGGAAGAATTCAGACCCCTCTCAAATGTGGAATGGAATGTGTAACGCCCTCGATGCGGCTATATCTCCCACGTGTCGAAGCACGACTTAGAGGCATAACTGCATTGAAAGCAATGTCGCAAGTGAGGTAATCTTCACACAACCCATGTAATACATAAGGGAAAGAGATACATAGTTGGCTTACAATCGCCACTTCACACAATACATGAATAAAGCATTACAACATCCAAATACAATCAAGGTCCGACTACGGAACCAAAATAAAAGAAGAACCCCAAATGCGACAAGGTCCCCGATCGACCCCAACTGGGCTCCACTACTGACAACTAGAACGAAACAACACAAAGGGCAAGATCTTCATCGAGCTCCTCCTGAGCTTGGATGCGTCATCTGCGCGGACTCATCGGCACCTGCAAGCTGGTTTTGGAAGTATCTGTGAGTCATAGGGACTCAGCAATCTCACACCCTCGCGATCAAGACTATTTAAGCTTATAGGTAAGGCAAAGGTATGAGGTGGAGCTGCAGCAAGCGACTAGCATATATGGTGGCTAACATACGCAAATGAGAGCGAGAAGAGAAGGCAAAGCACGTTCGAGAAAGTATGATCAAGAAGTGATCCTAAACAACCTACGTCAAGCATAACTCCAACACCGTGTTCACTTCCCGGACTCCGCCGAAAAGAGACCATCACGGTTACACACGCGGTTGATGCATTTTAATTAAGGTCAACTTCAGGTTTTCTACAACCATACGTCAACAAATTCCCATCTGCCCATAACCGCGGGCACGGCTTTCGAAAGTTCAAATCCCTGCAGGGGTGTCCCAACTTAGCCCATCACAAGCTCTCACGGTCAACGAAGGATATTCCTTCTAGCGGGAAGACTCGATCAGACTCGGAATCCCGGTTACAAGACATTTCGGCAATGGTAAAACAAGTCCAGCAACACCGCCCGAATGTGCCGACAAATCCTGATAGGAGCTGCACATATCTCGTTCTCAGGGCACACTCAGATGAGACTAGGTACGAGTAAAACCAACCCTCAAGTTTCCCCGAGGTGGCCCCGCGGGCAGCTCAGTTCAGACCAACACTCAGAGGAGCACTGGCCCGGGGGGGGGGGGTTAAATAAAGATGACCCTTGGGCAGGCCTACCCAAGGGAAAGAAAAGGCTAGGTGGCGAATGGTAAAACCAATGTTGGGCATTGCTGGAGGAGTTTTATTCAAGGCGAACTGTCAAGGGGTTCCCATTATACCCAACCGCGTAAGGAACGCAAAATCCGGAAACATAACATCGATATGACGGAAACTAGGGCGGCAAGAGTGGAACAAAACACCAGGCATAAGGCCGATCCTTCCACCCTTTACCAAGTATATAGATGCATTAATTAAATAAGATATATTGTGATAACCCAACAAGTAAACATGTTCCAACAAGGAACAACATCTCCATGTTCCAATAAGGAACAAACTTCAATCTTCACTTGCAACTAACAACGCTATAAGAGGGGCTGAGCAATATATAGTAGGTGGGTTAGACTTACGGGTATATCGTCCCTCCGATCGCAATCGAACGATCACGAATAAAATAGCTAGGAAGTCCAAATAAGAAAACGGTGACGTTTTGTAGACGTTTGGGGATGATCCGGATCCAACGGTGACGACTGCCCGGGTCGGGTCCGGGACAATTTCGGACGCGCACGTGAGGGGTTCGATGCACTATGCAGAGAGGGTTTCGGACCGTGCGGTCGCATCGGACAACTCCGAAAGTGAAGAGGGGAAGGAGGATGGACTAGGTGGGTTGTGACGAGACTGCGAGGGGAAGAAGAGAGAGAGAGGGCCCGACATCTGTTTCCGGAGACCGAAAATGTCCGACGTTAGACCAACTATAATGCCGCTATAGTTAATCATTGGGGCGTCAAACGAACTCCGAATGCGATGAAACTTGACAGGCGGTCTATCTACACTATAATAAGACCACACGCCAACTTTCATCCCATTCCGAGAACATTTTCCGGCCACTTATAAAATAATATTTCGGACATGCCGCGGGCGCGGGCAAGTGTGTCTGGACTCAGAACGGACAACGGAGAGAACTAGGAGGCCGGGACGGATGCAAGTTTTGAAAACATGATGATGCAATGCACATGATGACATGATATGCAATGCATGACACACAAGCAATGGCAAGGCAACAACAGCGAATAACTGGAAGACACCTGGCACATCGGTCTCGGGGCATCACAACACTCCACCACTACGAGAGGATCTCGTCCCGAAATCTAGAATGGCACCGGAGGGCAAAAGGAAGAGAAAGAGAAAGGTAAAATTAAGTTGCTTCTTTGACAAACGAGTGAAACCAAAGAACCCTGAAAAGTTGAACAACTTGAAAGGAATAAAACCACGGAGGTGATCGAAGTTGAAAAACACTCCGTTAGGAACGAGGAACAAGGAAGAACAAATTCAAACAACACTTCGTTTGAAAAGTGATACAAGACTTGATAAGATGAAAATAACTTGAGCAGAGGACATAACACTCCGATTAAATGGATAAGCATGAAAAGAACATGATCTTGACAAACCGAGATGAGGAGTGAAAAGAGCAACATCACTAGACCTCCGGGAGAAAGAATAGAAGTTGGCTCTTGGAAAGGAAAGAATTGAGAGGAAAAAGACATCTTCTACCACAATAGAATTTGAAAAGCATCCTTAAAAGAAGGGTTGAACGAAATTGTTGGAAAACCAACAATGAAAAGGATAAGCTTGATATGGTCTTATGGAATACATCTCAAAATTATGAGGTGACAACCCGCCACTCACGGGAAAAAGAATTGGATTGGTATGAACAAGGAGACAAGAAAGCTTATTTCACCGGAAGGATAGAAGAAGCACTAGGATCATATATTATCACCATTAATAGCAACAATCCTTAGGGAAAGCTTTAGGTGAAATATAACCCCAGATGACTCCAATGAAGAGATTGATGGATTTAAGATACCTCATTCTTGACAACATGTGAATCATGAAACATGAACTCAAGTTATGAAGAATGACATAATACCACCTCGAATGATACGGTTGAAAGAAATTGCACTCCGGATTGCAAGATGAAGAATGCTTGAGCTCCTTAAAAGAATCTCGATGAAAAACTTTGAGAAGGACTTAAATCCTTGATGAACCATCATGTAGAACCTTCAAGAAGAACTCCGGTAAAGAAAGAATGATCAAACAAAAGGAAAAAGAAGTTAAAAACACAAGGTGAAGACTTGAAATGATTTAGATGGATCTCCGTGATAATTAGAGCTTGAAACTCCGAGAAAGAAAGACGAGCACTTGAAACCAAGAATTTAATCATCGTGAACAAACTCCGGAAGAAAAGATTAACATATGGATGAAACAAGAATAAGAATTATACTATGCTTAACCTTCACCAATTAAATTGATGACAAACAACGGATTTGGCATATAACTTATTCTCGTAGGAGGGATTAAGAGAGATATATCGTAAACTTGGAAGGTCTTCAATGAACCACGGGTAGGATTAGGGAACAACGAATGAATTGGTATGTTAAAGAAGGAAGAGAAATCTTGAACGAACCACCGTAAGAATTAAAAATGAACGAAGAGAAGATAAAGAAAACACCGGGAAGAATTAGCAAATGAATGAAGATGCTTGAGAGAATTTATATATGAGAGAACGAAGAGATCATGCACTGATTAGAGGATATTTGATCGATGCACCGGTAAAATTAGGAGGATGAGAGATGAAAGCTAGAATGAATAATCCTGAAATGATGGCCTTCGGAGAATCAAACTGAAAATACTCTGAATTACTCTGGATGGGTGAAAAGAATTCTCACAAACGAATACAATTATGAGAGGATGGCAACAAGCTGGAATCACAAATCTTGAAGAGAATGGAGCAAGATATGGAGGAAAAACTCTTCTTCGATCTTCAAAATCTGAGAATGACGATGAGAAACCCCAACAAAAATTGTAGAGGCACTCCGGAATGAAGAATGGAAAAGTTGAACCAACGATGAAAAGAATTTGAAAGATCTTGGAGAAAGGCACTTGACTGATGATGCTTCATTCTTACGTCAAACTTGAGAAAAGAATTTGAGAAGCTCTAGAAAAATAAGAAGAGTCAGGTAAGATCCTGGGAAAAGACCTGTGGGTTAGGGCCCACTCAAAATAAACACCGTTGAAAGATTACTTGAAAAGGAGAATGCACCGTTTGAATTAAATGGTTTGAATGAGAGAACATCCTCGAAAGATCTTGAACGAATGCAGAGTGGAAACACGAATCTTCGAGATATCTTGAGCACTCCGGAACAATTGAATAGCGAGAAATGACTGAATATGAGGTGCACCGGCATAAGAAGGTATTGAAACGAGGAAAAAGGTATGATCAAAAAAACTTAACTTGAATCCACTGGAGAAGAAAAGAATTAAGGATGATGACCTTGAGGCTCCGTTAAAATCTTCATGAGAATCACCGGATAAGAACATTGACGGAAAAGGAATGGAGAAGCTTCACAAGAATAAAAGGATACTTGATTAAGAAATCTGAGTCCTTGCAGAAAAACAAGGGAGGGAGGGCGGAAAAAAACAAAGGCAACTTGGAGATGGATGAAACAAACAACATTGAGAAGAACTGATAATTGATCTTGCGAATGTTGAAGTGATCGGATCCACTTGAAGAGAGACATGCCGGTTGAAAAAGGATTGACATGGCAATCTCGATTATCGTGAGGGATTAGTATTCACATAGGAATATGAGAACACCACTTGGGAAAGGTATGGAATCAACATTTGACTTCGAAGCAACTCGAATACCACAAACTCAAAACAAAAACAAAGGATTGGCTTGCAGAATAAGCCAGAACAAACATATGATAGAGATTTCGTCTGAAGTTTTCGTGGTGGGGCCTACACGGGCTCGATCGTACAGCACCATCATGTACAAGGCAGTCACATGACATACGAAGCATCCCCAAGTCGGCATAGCCAAGGACTCTTTAAGACACAACGAGACCACTGTAAAACCAACCGTGAATAGGTGGACCACTAGACGTCGAACCCCAATTTCGTATCATATGTCTGTCGGAAAGATATCCTAAGAGCTACTTGAATTCCCACTTATAAACTCCCGAAATTTTCCTGGTTATGCAATCAGGTGTTGGGGATACAGGGGAAGCATAATATCTCACCCAAACTAACAAATCCTACATCCAGCTGTATCCATCCTTCAACACATAACCAAGAAACCTTCGGAAATCGTCTACCTCAACCTTCGAAAAGCATCCGTTATACGAGTTATGGCAATACTCCTGAACTCCCGCCCCAGTACTGGGTGGCGTCGAGGTTATCTCACCAACAACTGCATAAAAGAGATTTTCGATGTCGGCGAAACTAAACTCAGGTATTCCAGAACTGCAACGATAAAATTGTGAGGACAACACCTCGGAGCTCAACTCCCCGGGACACTGCCATAACCCCTAAATGACAGGAGGCACCAAGAATAATGTTCTCGTTACAAATCGATCGGAACGATTCCAAGATACCCGCGTGATCCTAAATTTTTTTAGTGAAATTTGAGAAGAGAAGAGTCAAAACTCTACGTCAGGATGCCTCACTAGAGCGATGAAGTGACTGGGGAGTAAAAAGAATTCCTAAACTCTCCGATATAAAATTCCTAAATGACTCAAAACATTTTTCTAGACTCAACAACGTCAGCTAATTCGATCAAGCAAGGGGGCTCCTAAGGTCGGGGAAGGCTCTGATACCAACTTGTAACGCCCTCGATGCGGCTATATCTCCCACGTGTCGAAGCACGACTTAGAGGCATAATCGCATTGAAAGCAATGTCGCAAGTGAGGTAATCTTCACACAACCCATGTAATACATAAGGGAAAGAGATACATAGTTGGCTTACAATCGCCACTTCACACAATACATGAATAAAGCATTACAACATCCAAATACAATCAAGGTCCGACTACGGAACCAAAATAAAAGAAGAACCCCAAATGCGACAAGGTCCCCAATCGACCCCAACTGGGCTCCACTACTGACAACTAGAACGAAACAACACAAAGGGCAAGATCTTCATCGAGCTCCTCCTGAGCTTGGATGCGTCATCTGCGCGGACTCATCGGCACCTGCAAGCTGGTTTTGGAAGTATCTGTGAGTCACAGGGACTCAGCAATCTCACACCCTCGCGATCAAGACTATTTAAGCTTATAGGTAAGGCAAAGGTATGAGGTGGAGCTGCAGCAAGCGACTAGCATATATGGTGGCTAACATACGCAAATGAGAGCGAGAAGAGAAGGCAAAGCACGTTCGAGAAAGTATGATCAAGAAGTGATCCTAAACAACCTACGTCAAGCATAACTCCAACACCGTGTTCACGTCCCGGACTCCGCCGGAAAGAGACCATCACGGTTACACACGCGGTTGATGCATTTTAATTAAGGTCAACTTCAGGTTTTCTACAACCAGATGTTAACAAATTCCCATCTGCCCATAACCGCGGGCACGGCTTTCGAAAGTTCAAATCCCTGCAGCGGTGTCCCAACTTAGCCCATCACAAGCTCTCACGGTCAACGAAGGATATTCCTTCTAGCGGGAAGACCCGATCAGACTCGGAATCCCGGTTACAAGACATTTCGGCAATGGTAAAACAAGTCCAGCAACACCGCCCGAATGTGTCGGCAAATCCCGATAGGAGCTGCACATATCTCGTTCTCAGGGCACACTCAGATGAGACTAGGTACGAGTAAAACCAACCCTCAAGTTTCCCCGAGGTGGCCCCGCAGGCAGCTCAGTTCGGACCAACACTCAGAGGAGCACTGGCTCGGGGGGGGGGGGGTTAAATAAAGAAGACCCTTGGGCAGGCCTACCCAAGGGAAAGAAAAGGCTAGGTGGTGAATGGTAAAACCAATGTTGGGCATTGCTGGAGGAGTTTTATTCAAGGCGAACTGTCAAGGGGTTCCCATTATACCCAACCGCGTAAGGAACACAAAATCCGGGAACATAACACCGATATGACGGAAACTAGGGCGGCAAGAGTGGAACAAAACACCAGGCGTAAGGCCGATCCTTCCACCCTTTACCAAGTATATAGATGCATTAATTAAATAAGATATATTGTGATAACCCAACAAGTAAACATGTTCCAACAAGGAACAACATCTCCATGTTCCAATAAGGAACAAACTTCAATCTTCACCTGCAACTAACAACGCTATAAGAGGGGCTGAGCAAAGCGGTAACATAGCCAAATAACGGTTTGCTAGGACAAAGGTGGGTTAGAGGCTTGGTTCAACAATATGGGAGGCATGATAAGCAAGTGGTAGGTATCGCAGCATAGGCATAGCAAAAGAGCGAGCAACTAGCAAGCAAAGATAGAAGTGGTTTCGAGGGTATGGTCATCTTGCCTGAAATCCCGCAAGGAAGAAGAACGAGTCCATGAAGAAGACAAACAGACGTAGTCGAACGGTTCCTCACAAACGCGACATTACCGGAATCAACCCGAAGAAGCAACACTGGAAAGAAGCAAACAACATAGTAAAACAACCATCACATAAACATGGCATGATGCACAATCAAGTATGATGCATGTCCGGTTTAATGAAGCGTGTCATGGCAAAGTGCACAAACAATCCTACAAATTAAGTGGAGCTCAATATGCAACTCCGTTGCATATTGACGAAACACCACGACAAGTTATTTAGTTCGATCTCGTTATATACCCAACAATATTAAATGTTCTTAACATGGCAAGGGGTGAAACACAACAAAACTACCTATCCAGGCAAGTTTAAATGAGGCCGGAAACAACGAACAACAATTCCGGAAAATCCTCATGAGCATATTATAGATTGGGTACTGTTCTGCCCTAAACATAATTTTAGAGTTGTTAGGCATGCAAAACAAGTACACCATGTTAAACTAGGCATTTTTCTACCCCATTTACATATAAAGATTATTAAATTCAGAGTTACGGTTATTTAGTTATGACATAAATCATTTTACCATGGCATAGGAGCAAATTTAAACAAACATCATTTTAGACATTTTAAACATGGATGAAAGTTGCATATTATGAAACTAGACAAAATTGTAAACATTTTACATACAAAGTTTATTGGGTTCCGATGCACGGGTGAAAAGTTATTATATGCATGAAGAACAGGGGCTTTTCTGTAAAACAGTCGTCTCTAAAATAAATAGACAAATCGCCAGTCAATAAAAAAACACTACGGGCCAAAACTAGGGCGGACTGGGCCTCACATTGGGCCTTGAGGCCGGTCGGCTAGGAGAGGGAGGCTGGAAGGGGGCGTTGGGCTTGCTTGCTGGTGGGCCGCGGTGCTGGGCCTCGCACGGGCGTTCCAGACGAACCGAGCCCAAAACAGGAGCGGGTCAACGAAGCAGGAGCGATGCGCTCGTCTCGTTCGTGAAGCAGGGGACGGCGCTGTGGCTCCAGAGAAGCAGGACGCCGGCGGACGGCGGGGAAGGGGCGGATCCAGCAGGTGGGGCGACGGAGCAGAGGAGATCCGGTCCAGACCGGGGCCGGGGCGCGAACTTGCCGGGCAGCTTGACGAACTGAAGGAGGCAGCGCCCCTGGTTCCTGCAGGTGACTGACGCGGCGGGGCGAGCGAGGAGGTTCATGGCGATGCAGAGAAGAAGTGGTGCGCACGAGCAGAGTCAACGCTCGTTGCAGAGCAACGGCGCGTTACCAGCGAGCGGGACGGGACGAGATGGAGGGCGCTGGCATGCTCGCAAGGCGGCGACGAAGCAAGGCATCAAGAGCTCCTGGTAGTACTCGTCTTGAATGACGGGCTGACGAGGCAGCCGGGAACGGCGGCGATTTGCGGGCACGGAGGCAGTGGAGGCGCACGCGGGAGCCCCTGGCGCCCACGGCGGCGTCCTAGTACTGCTCGCCGGAGCAGCGTCGATGAGGAGGAAGACATCGGGTGGCTCAAGACATGCCGAGCACAGGGCGAGACTTGGCGTCCTTGGCGGCGGAGTGCTCTGCTCAAAACAGAGAGAGAGATCGGGAAGTAAGAGAGAGAAAAAGGAGGAAGAAAGGGAAAGCAAGGGAGGAGGGCGAGGGAGTCTGGCCTGGCGACTCGGGCAGGGAAGCATGCGGGAGCTGCGGGCGTCCAGATCGGGCACGACGGAGGACGGCGTACGGGGACGAGGGGTAGGTCAGGCGGGGCTGTGGTGATTGGCTCGTTGGGGAAAACGAGACTGGGAGGAATTTTGGATCGGGAGGGGATGCTGTTGGTTCGGTGTGGAATCCGATGAAGAGAGTGGCGGCGGTGGGATGGATCCCTAGAAATTTGGGATTTGGTCTAGGGTTAGACTAGCTATATATAGTAGGTGGGTTAGACTTAGGGGTATATCGTCCCTCCGATCGCAATCGAACGATCGCGAATAAAATAGCTAAGAAGTCCAAATAAGAAAACGGTGACATTTTGTAGACGTTTGGGGATGATCCGGATCCAACGGTGACGACTGCCCGGGTCGGGTCCGGGACAATTTCGGACGCGCACGTGAGGGGTTCGATGCACTGTGCAGAGAGGGTTTCGGACCGTGCGGTCGCATCGGACAACTCCGGAAGCGAAGAGGGGAAGGAGGATGGACTAGGTGGCACTAGTAGAAAAAGGGTCAAACGTGAAGCACATTAGTGCCGGTTTGTATTTGAGCCGGCACTAATGTATACATTAGTGCCGGTTCCAACGGCTAGCCGGGCCGCTTTCATTAGTACCGGTTCGTGGCGAACCTTTAGCACCGGTTCATGCCACGAACCGGTACTAATGAGAGTGGTGGCAGGATGTTGTCAGACTGGGGCTCTCCAGCCCCTTTAGTACCGGTTCTTGGCACGAACCGGTACTAAAGGTCGTCCTACATAAACCCTTCGTCCACCCGAGCTCGCTCTGTTCTTCCCCTTTCCCCTCTCCTCTCTGTTCTTCCCCTCTTCCTCTTGAGCTCATCACACATTTTACCCAAAATTTGTCAAGATTTGAAGGCCCCCATCCATTCAAATGATCACAAAGGTTAGCAACTTTGTCCTTTCATCTCTCATTGCTAGATTAGCTCTTGCAATTCTTTATATAGTGATTAATTTGTGAGTTTAGTAATTTGGGAGGATATATATATATGTGCTAGTATTTGATTTATATGCAATTTGAGGTCAAAAATAACACTTAGTTTGCATATGTAGGTGTGGTTTACTTAGTGCCTTCTAAATCTCCGTCGTAACCACCGTCGATCGCCCGCACCGTCCCGTCGCCGGCACCACCTTGTGGTGAGCCTCTTGTTCATGAAATTTTATATAAAAATTGATGTTTGTGTGATTTGGATATATAGTTACTCGTATAATTATCTTACCCGTACGTTGTTTGTTATACATATAGTGCCATGGTTTTGATATCCGTCCCCGTCGGCCCTCGTCCTTGTTATGATTCGGATGTGGTATATATATTCTCTTTTAAAACTAGTTGCATTTCGTGTTTATGACAAATTATGCCCATCAAGTTGACATAGAAATTTTTTCTAGGAGGTATGTGAACCGGAAATTCCAACCGACCCTATTGTCGAGAGGTTAAATTTAGTTGAAAGAGAAAACGAGTACTTGAAAGAAAAATTGAAAAGAATTGAGGGGGAGAAGATGGAATTGGAGTTGCATGTTGCCGATGTCGTCGATGATCACTAGATCAAGATGGAGAAAATGCGCTTGAAGATTAGAAAGATTAGAAAATATGCCATCGATAGTGAGGCTTGGTATCATTATGCTGTTGGATCCATTGTTACCTTAGTTGCGATCTTGATCGCATTTGTTGTTGCATTTAAATGCTTTTGCTAGAGAGTTACTTGTTTGTTGCATTTAAGTGTTGTATGAACTTGTATTAATTTGGTCTATTCGGTGTTGTGTAATGAAGATGAGCCGACAATGGATGTACGATGACCGATGCTCTCACCAGTTCGTTGAGGGCGTGCATACTTTTCTGCTTGCGGCTGAGGCAAACAAGCGGGCGGATGGTTTTATGCCTTGTCCATGTGCTGGCTGTAAGAATGGTCATAATTACTCTACATCAAGAACCATTCACGTCCACCTGTTTAAGTCTGGTTTCATGCCCCACTATAATGTTTGGACCAAGCACGGAGAAAGAGGGGTTATGATGGAAGACAATGAAGAAGAAGAGGACGACGACAGCTATCCTGGCCATGGGTTCCCTGAATACGATGATACAACAATGGGGGAAGAAGCTGAGCCGGTAATGCGGGAAGAAGCTGAGCCGGCAATGCGGGAAGAAGCTGAAGAAGAGGCATCAGATGAGCCCGTTGATGATCTAGGTCGGGCCATTGCCGATGCAAAGAGAAACTGCGCAAGTGATTTGGAGAAGAAGAAGTTGCAGCGCATGTTAGAGGATCACAAAAAATTGTTGTACCCGAATTGCATAGGTGACAAGAAAAAGCTAGGCACCACACTGGAATTGCTGCAATGGAAGGCAGAGAATGGTGTATCTGACAAGGGATTTGGAAAGTTGCTGGTAATGATAAAGGATATTCTTCCAAAGGACAACGAATTGCCCGAGAGTACGTACGAAGCAAAGAAGGCTGTCTGCCCTCTAGGGTTAGAGGTGCAGAAGATACATGCATGCCCTAATGATTGCATCCTCTACCGCGGTGAGTACGAGGATTTGAACGCTTGCCCGGTATGTGGTGCATTGCGCTATAAGATCAGCCGCGATGACCCTGGTGATGTCGAGGGCGAGCGCCCCAGGAAGAAGATTCCTGCCAAGGTGATGTGGTATGCTCCTATAATACCACGGTTGAAACATTTGTTCCAAAACAAAGAGCATGCCAAGGCGATGCGATGGCACAAAGAATACCATAAGAAAGACGGAAAGTTGAGAGTACCCGCTGACGGGTCGCAGTGGAGAAAAATCGAAAGAAAGTACGGGAAGGAGTTTGCAGATGACGCAAGGAGCGTATGGTTTGGTCTAAGCGCAGATGGCATTAATCCTTTTGGGGAGCAGAGCAGCAACCATAGCACCTGGCCTGTGACTCTATGTTTGTATACCCTTCCTCCTTGGTTGTGCATGAAGCGGAAGTTCATTATGATGCCAGTGCTCATCCAAGGCCCTAAGCAACCCGGCAACGACATTGATGTGTACCTAAGGCCATTAGTTGAAGAACTCTTACAACTGTGGAATGTAACAGGTGTACGTGCGTGGGATGAGCACATGGGGGAAGAATTTGACCTAAAGGCGTTGCTGTTCATGACCATCAATGATTGGCCTGCTCTCAGTAACATTTCAAGACAGACAAACAAGGGATACCGCGCATGCAGGCACTGTTTGGACGATACCGACAGTATATATTTGGCTAATTGTCAGAAGAATGTCTACCTGGGACATCGTCGATTTCTTCCGAGCAGGCATCCCGTAAGAAAGAAAGGCAAGCATTTCAAAGGTGAGGCGGATCACCGGACGAAGCCTCGCCACCATACTGGTGCTGATGTACATGATATGGTCAAGGATTTGAAGGTGGTCTTTGGAAAGGGTCCTGGTGGACAACCTGTTTCGAATGACGCTGACGGACGTGCACCCATGTGGAAGAAGAAATCTATATTTTGGGACCTGCCCTATTGGAAAGACCTAGAGGTCCGCTCCGCAATCGACGTGATGCACATGACAAAGAATCTTTGTGTGACCCTGCTTGGCTTCTTGGGCGTGTATGGGAAGACAAAAGATACACCTGAGGCACGAGAGGACCAGCAACGTATGCACGGAAAAGACGGCATACATCAGGGTCATGCAAGCTACGCTCTTACCAAAGAAGAGAAGGAAATCTTCTTTGAATGCCTGCTCAGTATTAAGGTACCGTCTGGCTTCTCGTCGAATATAAAGGGAATAATAAACATGGCAGAGAAAAAGTTCCAGAACCTAAAGTCTCATGACTGCCACGTGATTATGACGCAACTGCTTCTGGTTGCATTGAGGGGGCTTCTTCCGGAAAACGTTCGATTAGCCATTGTGAAGCTATGTGCATTTCTCAATGCAATCTCTCAGAAGGTAATCGATCCAGAAATCATACCAAGGTTAGAGAATGATTTGGTGCAATGTCTTGTCAGTTTCGAGTTGGTGTTCCCACCATCCTTCTTCAACATCATGACGCACGTCCTAGTTCACCTATGCGAAGAGATTAACGTTTTGGGTCCTGTATTTCTACACAATATGTTCCCCTTTGAGAGGTTCATGGGAGTCTTAAATAAATATGTTCATAACCGTGCTAGGCCAGAAGGAAGCATCTCCAAGGGCCGTCAAAATGAGGAGGTCATTGAGTTTTGTATTGACTTTATTCCTGACCTTAAGCCGATTGGTGTTCCTGAATCGCGGCATAAGGGCAGACTGGATGGAAAAGGCACGCTAGGAGGGGAACAAATAATATGTATGGACGGACATTCTCTCACTGAAGCACACTACACAGTTCTATAGAATTCCGCCTTGGTGGCTCCGTATATGGATGAACACAAGAATTTGCTACGCTCCAAACACCCGGAGCGGTCTGATGACTGGATTATACGTGAACAAACCAGGAGTTTCGCCAGCTGGTTGCAGACATGTACCATGCATGACACCTCTATTGAAGATGACCTATACTTGTTGTCCCAGTTACCATCTTCGAATATAATGACTTTCAAAGGGTACGAGATAAATGGTAATACATTTTACACGATTGCCCAAGATAAGAAGAGCACCAACCAAAACAGTGGTGTCCGCTTTGATGCAGAAACCAAGACGGGAAAGGAAACATATTATGGTTATATACAGGACATATGGGAACTTGACTATCGACGTGGTTTGAAGGTCCCTTTGTTTCGGTGCAAATGGGTCAATATGACACGAGGCGGGGTAACGGAAGACGCACAGTACGGAATGACAACAGTGGATCTCAACAATCTTGCGTATGCAGACGAACCATTCGTCCTAGCCAATGATGTGGCACAGGTTTTCTATGTGAAGGACATGTCTACCAAGCCAAGAAAAAGAAAAGATAAGGAAGCGAATGCATCGTATGATGAGCCAAAGCGGCACATAGTTCTTTCTGGGAAGAGAAACATCGTGGGAGTGGATGACAAGACAGACAAGTCAGAAGATTATGAAAAGTTTGATGAAATTGCTCCATTCACAGTGAATATTGACCCGAGCATCCCGTTAAATGATGAAGATTTTCCATGGTTACAGCGCAAAGGGACACACGCGAAGAAAAAGTTTCACACCCAAAGATCTGGGATGTGATCGGCTTCACTATCATCACTTTCTTCTGTGTTTCACACCCAGAAGGGAATCTCTATAATAGTTAGGGTAGTTAATTATGTGTTTTGGCATTTGAAACATGAAGAAATTTTATGTGCAAACAAATTCTTTCATGCCTTTACTGATTTTTAAAGTTAAGTTATTCACAAACTAGTGATTCACACTAATTTCAAATAATTCAAATTTAAACTATTCAAATTTGAAAACTACGGGCACTAACAGAAAGTTTGTAATTTTTTGTACCTAAAGCAAAAATATTCACAAAGAAACTCTAAATACACAAAAAACAACTCAAAAATAAATAAAGCAAAAAAATAAAAAAGCCCGCCTACTAGGCCAGAGCGACCTGCATATGACTAGAAACCCAACCTGTTGTTGGGCCAGGATGCAGGTCCGCAAAGGCCCGGTAGGCCAACAGGGCTGCACAGAACATGTAGGCCCAGTAGGCCTGCTTTGGAGTGGAGCTCGAGAGAGCTACCACACGGGGGTTTATAAACCAGTGCGGTCGCTCCTCGGCTAGCGAGGTGGGACTAAACTTGCGCACCGCACCTGCGCCAGCGCACCCCCTCTAGTACCGGTTCGTGGCACCAACCGGTACTAAAGGGGGGCCTTTAGTACTGGTTGGAGCCACCAACCGGTACTAAAGGGGGTGCGGTTCCCGCCGCTTGGCCTGGCCAAAACAGGCCTTTAGTACCGGTTGGTGGCTCCAACTGGTACTAAAGGTTCCTTCTATATATACAACACTTACGGAAATTTCATTCTCCCTCTGTTTCTTCCTCTGTTTCCCCATTGAAGCACCGCCCGCGCGCCCCGATCGATCGATGCCGTCGCCGTCGCCGCCCCCGTCCCCGTCGCCGCCCCTGTCCCTATCGCCGCCCCCATCCCCGTCGCCGCCCTCGTCTCCGTCGCCGCCCCGGGCCTGCCCCGTCGCGCCGTCCCCGCGTTGCTGCCCTCGCGTCACGCCCCGGCCCGTCGCCGCCCCCGGCCGTCGCCTCGCCGTCGCCGTCGCCCCGCTGTGATCTCTCCCCCTCTAACCCCTCTCCCTCGCCCCCGGCGGCCACCATGGGCGCCGCCCCTCCCCGAGCCCATACGCACACACACAAGAATGATGAACACACACACACACACACACGTACATATGTATGAATTAATGCATGTATATATTAGTATATACGTATTTTGTATGTTTAATTAGTTTAGATTTTTTAGATTATTATTTTTTTCACTAGTATATATGTATGAATGCATGTTAGATGGATATAATTAGTGTTTAATTAGTATGGATTTTTTTTATATAATGTTGTTTTTCAGTTTTTTAATGGATGTATAAAAGTTGTGTTTTCTGTTTTTAGTGTTAGATGCTTAATTAGTATGAAATAGCATATAGAATTTTGACATATGCAATGATAGCATAATTAGTGTTATATAGAAATGTTAGAAATTTTAGTTATCAAAATCCAATCATTAAGAAAATGTTACTTTTTGCGGGCATATAGCTAGTATTTGTTCTCGATGGTGCCCGTCCCGCATCCTCGCCGTCGACCCGTCCGCGATGACGTCCGACTGACCCATGTCCGAGACTGGGCTCCGCCGGGCTGACACTGGGAGGTGCTGCCTGGAGGGGCGCGCCGCTTGATGAGGAACCCGGCCCCGGGTCCCATCGTCGACCCTGATCTCGTTTGGTGGCGTTCGCGTGGGCCAGTTTCGGTGCGGAGTGAGCCGGCCCCGCCGAAGGTGGTACGTTGCCGTGTCAGGGAGGAGGACGAGCGCGTCCATCGCTACATGGTTGCATTAGATGGCGGCAGGTTCTCCAATACCTGGCAGTTTCTTCAGGGATCTCACTTCAGCTATGATCCTGTGAGGGTTCCTTCTCTTTGGGTGTCCACCGCCCGCGCCGCAGGAACCGCGAGTGTCCTAGATTCTTCTGTAGTATTCGATCTTTAATTAGCTACCTAGCCAGTGATGTACTATTCAATATTATATATTATTCGAGACGATGTATTCGAGATTATATCTATTATTCGAGACGATGTATTCGAGATTATATCTATTATTCGAGACGATGTAATTTGAATACTAAATTGTTTTATATTTCTTTTGGCATAGTTAAATAAAAGCTATGGCGGACAATACCGATAGAGAGGGAGAACAGACTATGTTCGATATTATACGCGGGCCAGATGATGATCAGAATGAAGAAGATTATGATGGCTCCGAATTTCTAAACAACACCAGAGAGGGTGATATGATATTCGATCGCGACGACCGAATTGATGAAGTCATGAACTACGATTATGACAAGGACGCAGAACATGTTGATCCTGAAACAACAAAGACCGGCGAGGTATATATATTTATATAAGCAGGCATCTGGTGATCACCACATGTTTTAAATGAGTTGAAGATATATTAACGAATCGATCTTTCTTCTTTCAGCCATCCGGATCGAGCAAATCTTCAGGCAACAGGACGAAACGAGGCCCGAACAAAAAGTTGAAGGAGGGCGTAAAGTATAATATCGAGGCAATCAGACCTAATGGCGAACCATTAGCGCCTAAGAAGATTGCGGACAAGTTTGTTCGTCAGTGCGGAGTTCTTGTGAAGGACCAACTCCCGATCTCCCTTCAAGAATGGAGAGAGCCAGCAAAGCCACGTCCAGATCTTACTTTTGTCGACGACAGACAAAAAAGTCTGCTTTGGGATACTCTCATGGAACATTTCACCCTACCAGATCATTTCACAGAAGCAGATGTGTAGAAAGTCAAGGACGCTGCTCTTAGGAAGATGGCGGTTGCATTCAAGAACCACAAGAATCATGAATGGGACAAGTACGTCAAGGGAGGAAGGAAGACTCCAGTATTCGAGGGAACACTAGAGAATCAAAGTGCTCATTGGGACGATTTCGTGAAATTCAAGGATTCAGAATTAGCTAAGGAACGGTCGAGAATAAACAAGAAGAATGCTGAAAAGAAGGATAAGTTCCATAAGCTGGGGCCAGGTGGGTACGCGGTGGCAATGCCTAAGTGGGATAAGTCTGAGAAAGAGATGGAGGATGCAGGTGTCACTCCGGTTACTAAGAGCTGGCCTCCTAGGCGCAGGACTTGGTTCTATGCGCATGGGGGGGAGTTGGACCCGAAGACAGGCAAAGTTTCGACGAAGGCATGTCTGAACGGAGCTGACGATAATATACTTGTTGCAATAGAAGAGGCTCGAACGGGGGTGTTCCAGCCCAACAGAGAGAACGACGAGCTTACGCGTGCCCTGGGAAATCCTGAACACCCGGGAAGAACACGAGGCAAGGGCGCTATTCCGTGGTATGAGGGGTTTTCAGACTGGACTATGAACGCCTTCAAGGCCTAGAATCAGCGCACGCGGACTTGGCAGTCAAATTCCAGCGGCAGCAGGAGCAGATCGACTCACTTAGCCAGCAAAGGGGGTCTCGGCAGCTGCAGCAGCTAGCGGATGATCCAGCCTTGGATAGCACCGTCCCATCCATGCCGAGAAGCAGCGTGGGTTCCGCCCCGTTTGACGCAATGCTGGATAGATACCGCGTGGATGACATCGCGGAGAACACTAACTGCGAGCTACACTTCAAAATTAAGAACATATCCTTGAAGGTGGCGGACGGCGTTGCTTATACAAATTCCCACGATGCAACCTTCCATTGCAACCCAATTCCAGCAGGCTATGCTCGTGTCGTGGTTGATGAGGTGGTGGACCAATATTCGGGGCTAGAGCTTGACATTCCTGGAGGTGACGAGGAGCACACACTCGGAGATGCCAAACATCGTATCATCCTATGGAGAAAGGATTGCATCATCTTTCGAAGGCCACCGACACCGCGTCACCCGACTCCTCGTGGAAGTCCGCCACCGAGTCAGCAGACTCCCGCTCCTCCAAGTCCACCAACGCGTGAGGCCACTCCTCCTCCTCCAAGTCCGGCAAAGTGTCAGGCCACTCCTCCTCCAAGTCCGACACAGCGTCAGACGTCCACTCCTCCTCCAAGTCCGGCACAACCTCAGGCCACTCCTCCTCCAAGTCTGGCACAGCTTCAGGCCACTCCTCCTCGTCCAACTCAGCCCCGTCAGCCGTCTCCGCCGCCTCAGCAATCGCAGAAGAGACACCCCGCAGCTATGGTGCGTAGCGGTACGAGTCGAGGTCATAGTACAGGAAGTACAGGCGGAGGCAAGCGATATAAATATGGTCCAAACCTCACTACTCCTCTTCCTGAGAGGGCTTACGACAGGACCGAGGAGCAAACCAATGCCATAGTGCGGGCAGAAGTCGACGCCCATTTTGGACCGAAACCGCCACCGCCGCCAAGGGAGAAAGTGCCCGTGGAAGTAGTTGACCACTTCATTCGTATGTCTCAACCACCAGCTCCTAAGCCTGTTGACACAGACTATGAGCGCCACATCAGGAAGTTACATCGACAACGTCTACAGAAGGAGGCGAGCTCGAACTCGAGCAAACAACAAGCAGCTGTCAAAAAATGCGGGAAAACCGTTGCCCAGCTGGGAGAACAGGCGGCGCAATTGATCCCCCGCTTGTTGTGCCGCCAACAACACGTGACAGTACGCGCGCCCAATATTATTGTGGGCAAACAGTTTACGTTCCCGAGGTGGGCGATGTGGTAATAACCCAGGAGCATATAATGCAGGCTGAAACTCTCAACATCACTGTTGGACAACTCCTCGTGATCGAGGACATGCCTGTGCTTACAGAGGAGGAAATAAAACGGAAATATGCCCGGGGCCAACCTTGGGTCAAGCCAGAAGAGGTCAAGAAGCTCCCAACGAGAATGTATGAATTGCATCAATGGTACATGGACATTACCAAGAGATTCGATTGAGAGTCCCTCATGGTGCAAGTCAATAAGGATCATTACTACCATCAGAAACCTGTGACCGTTGAGTATTCTCAACTGTTTCAGTTATACAATCAAGACGCACTCGACAAATCTATCGTCGGTTGCTATTGTCTGTAAGTGATTTCTTTCTATAATTTAAGTCTCAAGCTAGCTGTAGTGATCCTTTTGATCAATCATTATCTGTAATTATCCTCACTATATTCTTTTCTGTGGTATTATGCAGGATGAAGATGTATGAAATGAGAAAAGGTGGACGCTATGGCATTGGGTTCATTGACCCAAACACAGTTAATGAATACACATGGAAAATAAACAAGCATCATGAAAAGCAGGTAGAGGACAGCATGCTAGAGTTCTTGAAGCGCCTCAAATACAATGAAGATATACTACTTCCTTACAACTTCTAGTGAGTCACACTTTCTTGTACTACAAATTCTCTGTTTTTGCCTACTAGCTAGCTACATGTTTTTGCTTACATATGCCCGCTTAATTAAGACATGCAAACGTGTGTGCATGCAGATTTCACTGGATCTTGCGTATCATTAAAGTTGACGCCGGAACAGTTGAAATACTGGACTCACTACTCAAAGCAAATAGTGACTATAACATCTTGTTTGGGATAGTCAACAGGTAATTTCAATCATTATTAACTATATATCTCGGCCTATTTAGTTCGTCATTTCATGATATGAACTACTTAATAACCCCTTTATTCATTTTCTTTGTCAGCGGGCAGGGCTTGGGCAAGGTTCATCAGCGTCACAGAAAGCGAATGGAAACGACAGCTGAAATGGTTTCGACCCAAGGTAAGTAATTAAGTAGTACTAGCTAGCTAGCTAGCTGCCATCTCTTTAATTATCATGCTTGATTAATTATTATCTGATCAAATTAAATTCCATTCTCGTAATAAAGGCCCTGAAGCAGGTGCAGGGGACTGACCTGTGTGCATTCTGCGTTTGCGAGAACATTCGCATGATGGCGTCCGAAAGGAGCAGATCTCAAAGACAGGAATGGGTACGCTTGTCAGAACACTATTCACAATTTTTACACCATTATCGATATCTAGTCACACAACTAATACACATGCATATTGCTCTCCTTCTTAACAGTTCACAGAGGTGCGGGAGAAGCTCCTAGAAACGGAGCGCGTAGAAGCACTTCAAGAGGAAATAGCGGGATTTTTGCTCGACCAGGTCATAAATCCGAAGGGAGAATACTATTACCCGCTACCGCCCCCATCGACCAGGTCATGAACCACTTCCAATTGTCATCGTGCTCCCAAGGCACCAATTAGGCTAATGCCACTGGCTCCGAAGGCAACATGCATATGTAGGAGAAATTGTATATAGCTATACATGTGTGTATGTGTGAATTAATATGGTGGGTTGTGAGACATTGATGATATATATATGATTGGTTCTACTAGAAATTCTATATATATATATATATATATATATATATATATATATATATATGCATAACGTGTACAATGTGTAGTATCGTAAAATACCAGCAAACGAAAAAGAATTAAAATGGAAAACACAAAATTAAATGAAAAAGAAATCATAAAACCAAAAAAAACCCAAACATTTTAGTACCGGTTGGTGTTACCAACCGGTACTAAAGGGCTCCCGGCCCCCGGAGCTGGCTCGTGCCACGTGGTTGCCCTTTAGCACCGGTTCGTGCTGAACCGGTACTAAAAGGGGGGGGGGGCTTTAGTGCCCACACTTTAGTGCCGGTTATGGAACATGCACTAAAGGGCCTTACGAACCGGTGCTATTGCCCGGTTCTGCACTAGTGTGGGTTGTGGCGAGACTGCGAGGAGAAGAAGAGAGAGAGAGAGGGCCCGACATCTGTTTCCGGAGACCGAAAACGTCCGACGTTAGACCGGCTATAATGCCGCTATAGTTAATCGTTGGGGGGTCAAACGAACTCCGAACGCGATGAAACTTGACAGGTGGTCTATCTACACTATAATAAGACCACACGCCAACTTTCATCCCATTCCGAGAACATTTTCCGGCCACTTAAAAAATAATATTTTGGACATGCCGCGGGCGCGTGCAAGTGTGTTTGGACTCAGAACGGACAACTGAGAGAACGAGGAGGCCGGGACGGATGCAAATTTTGAAAACATGATGATGCAATGCACATGATGACATGATATGCAATGCATGACACACAAGCAATGACAAGGCAACAACAGCGAATAACTGGAAGACACCTGGCACATCGGTCTCGGGGCGTCACAGAATGGCAGATGTATAATCAGTGAGCATTACCTGAAACTTCTCCCTTATCAAAGGACATACTGGAAGCAAAGGGTTACTATACGATGGGTCAAGTTGGGAGATGAAAACACAATAATTTTACAAGAAAAAGCCACTATCAAATATAGAAGAAATCACATCAGTTCTATCCAAGATGAGAATGGCCATGAGACAACTGAGCATCAAGCAAAAGCAGCTGTGCTTTGGAGAGCTTTCAAAGATAGATTAAGCACTTCTGCTCCAACAGTGGAATCTTTTCCTTTGCACACCCTCATCCAGCGAAGAGAGAATCTGAGAGAACTTGAAAGGCCTTTTACTAAAGAAGAAATAGATGCCGTGGTTTCTCAATTGCCTCTAGATAAAGCACCTGGACCAGATGGATTTAACGGGGCCTTCATTAAAAGTTGTTGGACTATAATTGCTGATGACTTTTATAGTCTGATCAAGGATTTTTATAATGGGAATCTTAATCTTCAGAGCATTAATTCCTCTTATATTACTCTCATTCCAAAAAAAGATAATCCAATGTTGCCAGGGGATTACAGGCCAATTTCTCTCCTAAATTGTTCTATAAAGATAATCACCAAGCTCCTGGCTAATAGACTTCAGACTATCATTCTTCAGCTAGTGCACATCAACCAGTATGGGTTTATAAAGTCTAAAACAATCAAGATTGCCTAGCCTGGGCTTTTGAATATCTTCATCAATGCCAGCAGTCCAAAGAGGAACTTCTTATTTTGAAATTGGACTTTGAAAAGGACTTTGACCTAATTGAGCACAAATCAATCTTAGATATCTTGAAAGTCAAAGGATTTGGGCAGAGATGGATTAACTGGATAGATATGATTTTCAAGTCTGGGACCTCTGCTGTGCTGCTCAATGGAATACCTGGTAAACTCTTTCATTACAAGAGGGGAGTTAGACAAGGGGATCCTCTCTCACCCCTTCTTTTTGTTCTAGCAGCTGACTTGCTTCAGTCCATACTCAATGAGGCCAAGAGAAACAGAATCCTCTCCCCTCCACTGCAAGTAAACAGTTGTACTGACTTCCCTGTAATCCAATATGCAGATGATACTATTGTGGTTCTTCAGACTCAAGATATGTAGTTAATGCAGATTAAGAATCTCTTGGCACATTTCACTGTTCAAAAAGGTCTGAAAGTTAACTATAGCAAATCCATTGTGATTCCAATAAATGTGGCTCCTCATAAAATGAGCAACATCCTTGACATTCTTCAGTGTGAGGAAGGAAACTTTCCCTTTCCTTACTTAGACTGCCCCTCAGTGTCCATAAACTAAAAATTGAAGACTTTTGTCCTATGCTGCAAAGAATTGAAAGAAGAATGTCTGGTTGCTCAACCTTGATCTCTTATGATGGAAGACTGCAACTTATCAAGTCAGTTTTTTCTGCCCTTCCAAGATTTTTCATGAGTTGCCTGGACCTACTAGTGGGAGTAATCGATCAGATCAATAAATACTTGAGACATTGTTCTTGGAGAAAGTATGGTTCGGAGGAATCTGGAAAAGCAATGATTGCTTGGGAGACAGTTTGCAAATCTAAGTCTAATGGGGGACTAGGAGTGGTGGATATTAAGCTACACAATCAAGCTCTGCTTATCAAAAATCTACACAAGTTCTTCAACAAGCACAATCTGCCTTGGGTTAATTTGATCTGGGAATCCTATTACGCAAACAACCCACCACAAGGGAGAATGGAAAGATCTTTTTGGTGGAAAGCACATTTGAAATTAGTTCCTCTCTTCAAGGAAGTGGCAAGTTCTTCTGTGGGCAAGGGAGATTCTACTCTGTTTTGGACAGACAACTGGCTCCAAGGTCCCCTGGCTCAGAAATATCGCACTAAATTGAAGAATGTTGCCGCTCTTGAGCAGCAATGGTTGAATTCCCTTCTTTCATAAGAGCTCGTAGATAATTTTTATCTATGTTAAAGAAAACTGGAGTTGGCTAGATTTCCTGTATTTTCTTTTTAGTTTGGCTGTACATATTTATTTTTATAAATGAAAATATACCGTAAAACTATTGTTCTACGGTTCCGGGGGGTCAAAAAAAAATTCAAACGAAATGCAATGTAGCACCGACTCAAATTAATAGATATGATTTTTTTATTATAGAACAACATACATATATTTACTTCTAGATCTTTCATTATTTACTAGGTATATGACCACATATCCTACTATGATTTTGGTGCTTTGAGTTCTTGCCCCACCCCCCATCTTCATTTTCTGGCTCCGTCCCTGGCTGTGGCATGTACAATGTCGGCAATTTTTTAGGAACTGAGACTGGCACCGCGGGGTTCGGCTGCGGGCCACTGTCGCTGCATTCGCAGCTCAAGGTCCGGCAGTTCTCCTACTGCTTCACCGCCAGGTTCGAGGCCAATAGCAGCCCCGTGTTCCTGGGCGCCACGGGCGACCTCAAGGCGCACGCCACAGGGCCGACCCTATCCACTTCGTTCGTACGGAGCCCTGCTCCGAACACCGACGGCTCCTCCTACTGCTTCCTCAGTTTCAAAGGGGTCATCGTCGGCGAGACGCGGCTGCCGGTTCCCGAGTCGGCATTGGCGATCAAGGCCGATGGCTCCGGCGGGACTATCATCGACAGCGGCACGGACCTCACCACATTTCCGGATGCCGTGTTCAGGCAGCTGAAGAGCGCATTCATCGCGCAGGTGGCATTGCCAGTCAATAAGACCGCGGACGAGGACGACGAATGCTTCTCCTGGGATGCCAAGAACACGGCGCCCATGCCGAAGCTCATCTTCCATCTGGAGGGTGCGGACTGGGACCTGCCGCGGGAGAACTACGTGACGGAGGACCATGAGTCCGGCCAGGTGTGCGTGGTGGTAAGTACGTCGGGCCAAAGGGATATGACGCTTATAGGCAACTTCCAGCAGCAAGAGACACACATCGTCTACGATTTGGCGGCGGGTAAGTTGCTCTTGGTGCCGGCGCAGTGTGACAAGCTGTGACTCGTACATCCACCACGTAAAATCCAACAAATTTCTACCTATGTACACTGAAATCTCTGGCTTTCCTGAGTACCCAGAATACTCGGCAAAAGGCCATATGAACTCGGCAAATGCTTTGCCGAGTGTTGCAATTACTTGTTTTAAATAAAATTAGAAACAGATACACGTATGTATGTGTGACGACATCACCTCTGACATCCTTGGCACACACGAGTTCCTTTTTTGTCCGCAAGGGAATCGAGTATTACTGCTTGCGTCTAGCACAAATATGTGTGTAGAAAACTATAGGATGATGAATATTGTGTGTTGTATTGATCTAACCCTTGTGGGGGATTATATAGAGTACATGATGGGGTAGAAATTTGAAATACAAGACAAGTTACATGTGGTTTAAACTAATTCTATCTTTATCTTCTTATCTCTAAGTTAAACCCAATTATATTTCTAACATTTCCCCTCAGTCGTAGCGGAAGTGAAGTGGACGAGTGCGAGTGAATGTGAAGTCTTGCGCTTCTGTCGTCTTCTCCTGCACCATCATCAACTGCGTCTCTGATGGCTGATGGGTCCGCACCTAGGGCGGTGACTGCGTCCCCTTCTGGTGCCTTTCCTGTCTTCTCCTTTATTCCCTCCCGCAGTCATAGAAGAAGTGTCGTGGACGCAAGTGACGAGGCGGATGCTGTTGACTGAAACTGTTGCCGATGAGTAGCTGTAGACGTAGCCATGTATGTCAATGTCGATGTAGCCGATCATGACGTAGTCGTGGTCGAGGTAGTCATGGTCGATGAAGTAGTTGTCGTGGATGAAGCCGCACAAAGCCGGAGGCGCAAAAAAATGCGCTATGTTGTAGATGACGAAGATGCAGTCGTGGACGATGCACCTTGCGGATGTCAGAGGGTGCCGTCGGCGATGAGTCCACTAGTTTTGCCAAGACCGGAGGAAGCCAATCGAGCACGCATTGGTTTTGTCAGAACCATCTGGCCGTGTAGGGTTGTCACTGTAGTGACGCCGTGTCGATACAATTGTGCCGTCATGAATGACGTGGTCGATGCCGTTGTCGTGACGCGGTCATTGCCGTCGTCGAGGTCGCGTCTTGCAGAAAAGTCTGTCAGAAGACGCTAGGTGTCCATCTTATGAACGAGGTAGCGCCGGTGTGTTGACGATGATGTTGATGAAGACCACATTGATAAAGACCATGTTGATAAAGTCCTTAGGGATGAAGTGTCGACGATGACGTCGCAGCGGCGTGTTGACAATGATGCGTCGTTTGAAGACGTCCCTCGCGGCGACAAAGTGTCGATGTCGTGACTTGCCGAAGAAGTCGATAATGATTGCACCTTGCTCCACATCTGCATGGCGTGTGGACGATGCTTGTCGTGGTCACTTCATATGTATGTGCTCGACGAAGATTTTCTTTCGTGATGTAGTCGTGCAGCTTGGTGTAGATCTCTTGGTGCGGGCGAGGGTGACAGGGTGTCCATGTGCGTCCGGTCGCCGGCTCGTACGTGTGATGATCTAATTTTCTGGGCGATGTCTCGGCTGTCGATGGAGAGTCGATGTAGCTCAAGCGCTGCAGCAGCTCGATGTAGGTCGCTCGATGCGTTGGCGGCTGATGCCGGCGAAGTGCTCTCCCGCGATCCGAGACACAACGGCTCGGTGAAGCTTGCATGCATTGGCTGAAGGCCGTGTATGTTGTTGGAGTAGATTCATGGCCAGCTCCTGTTCCGATGCGACCGCATGTGCTACACCTATCCTGCTCCGATGCGACCGCATGTGCTACACCTATCCTGCGTTGGAGTTCAAGGTGGCAACGGGCCCCGAAACCTGCGTCCCCGCGGGTTTTTACCCTATTAGGGGACGGGGATGAGCGTCTTTTCATCCCCGTGGGGATGTTGTTGGGCACATTATACAATCCGACACGTTTCATAGGTTTGCACCCATTTCGGTAGTCCCCGAACCCGAAACCCAACAAACTCGGCAAAATACATTATTTTATTGAAATATGCTCCTGTTTGTTGTTGAAATATGCTTATGTTCGTTGTTGAAATGGGCTATAGTTGTGCTGAAATAAACTTCTTTTAGCTGATGTTATTCCTAAGTATTGTGCTGAAATTTGCAGTTGTTTTGCTACTGAAATATACTATGTTGCTGCTGAAATGATATCATTGTTGCTACTATTTATCTTACGTTTGCTGCCTCCGAAACATACTATGTATATTGTTTAAATCTGCTAAAATACATTCTACATAGCTGTTGAACCATCTACTATTGTTTTTTGTTGAAATTTGCTCTAGTTATGCTGCTGAAATGTGCTTGTTTTGCTATTCAAATGTTACTCTTTGTCGCCACTATGTTTGTTTAAATATTTTTATTTTCTCGTGGGTTCCCCGAAAACCGATGGGTTTAGGGGACGGGCGAAAAACTAGCCCCGCACACGGTGATGGGGACAGGGACGGGTTTGCGATTTTCTCATGAGGATGGGTTTGGGAAGGCAAAACCCACTAGTGCAGAACCGGACAATAGCACCGGTTCGGTAACCGGCACTAAAGTGTGGGCATTAAAAGTCCTCCCCCCTTTAGTACCGGTTCAACACGAACCGGAGCTAAAGGGCAACCACGTGGCACGAGCCAGCTCCGGGGGCAGGGAGCCCTTTAGTACCGGTTGGTGACACAAACCGGTATTAAAAAGTTTGGAGGTTTTGGGTTTATGATTTCTTTTTCATTTAATTTTGTGTTTTCCATTTAATTCTTTTTCGTTTGCTGGTATTTTACGATACTACATATTGTACACGTTATGCATATATATAAATAGAATTTCTAGTAGAACCGGTCATACATATGTGTGTGTGTGTATATATATATATATATATATATATATATATATATATATATATATATATCATTGTTGAGGAAATCGTTAACTGGTAGCTGTTTGGTCGGCTGGTGAGTAGGGGATTAATAGGCTAATCGGCAAGTTAATCGGCTATTTCATTAATTAATCGGATGATTTATCGGGTAATCGGCTACTCGGGGACCCTATGAGTAGGGATTAATCGGCAAGTTATCTGGTTAATCGGATGAATTCTTGAACAGGGATATATATATATGTGTGTGTGTCTATATATATATATATATATTGTTACTATTCATCACCCAGGATGCAGAATAAGTTATTCTTCACCTGAAGTAATCTTACGATCACTTCATAAATAAATTATGTTTGAAATACAAATAGTTACATTTATAATGATTCACTACGTAAAATATGGTATAAGAAAACAAAAAAATAGGTTATAAGACCAGAAATATCGCATTTTATGTATGTTTTACACTATGTTTTTACGTTCGTAATTTTAAGTAATATAAAATATTTTTTACGGGGAGTATATATTTTCTTACGTTCTCATTTTACATATGAAAAATAAGACAAAATTTACGGAACCTAAAAATATGGTGCATTGATGTCAAACTAGAGAGGGATGAAGAATAACTATTCCTCATCCAGGGTGACGAATAGCGCGACCCTATATAGCTAGCTATATACAATTTCTCCTAATTGGTGACTTCGGAGCCAGTGGCATTAGCCTAATTGGTGCCTTCGGAGCACGATAACAATTGGAAGTGGTTCATGGGGGCGGTAGCGGGTAAAAGTATTCTCCTTTGGGATCTATGACCTAGTCGAGCAAAAATCCCGCTATTTCCTCTTGAATTGCTTCTATGCGGTCCTCTGGTAGGAGCTTCTCCCGCACCTCTTTGAACTGTTAAGAAGGAGATCAATATGCATGTGTATTAGTTGTGTGACTAGATCGATAATGGTGTAAAAATTGTGAATAGTGTTCTGACAAACGTACCCACTCCTATCTTTGAGATCTGCTCCTTTCGGACGCCATCATGCCAATGTTCTCGTAAACGTAGTATGCACACAGATTATTCCCCGGCGCCTGCTTCAGGACCTTTACGAGAATGGAATTTGATTAGATAATAATTAATCAAGCATGATAATTAAAGAGATGGCAGCTGGCTAGTACTACTTAATTACTTACCATGGGTCGATACCATTTCAGATTTTATTTCCATGGGCCTGGAGTGACCCTGATGAACTTTGCCCAAACCCTGCCCGCCGACAAAGAAAATGAATAAATGGGTTATTAAATAGTTGTTATCAGGAAATGACGAACTAATTAAATATGCCGAGATATAGTTAATAATGATTGAAATTACATGTTGACTATTCCCTTCACGATGGTGTAGTCAGTTGGTTTCTTAAGTAGTGAGTTTAGTACTTCAACTGTTTCTTCATCAACTTTAATGATTAACAAGATCCAGTGAAATCTGGATGCACACACGTTTGCATGTCTTAATTAAGCGGGTATATGTAAGCAAAAACATGTAGCTAGCTAGTAGGCAAAAACATAATTTGTAGTACAAGACAGTGTGATTCACTCGAAGTTGTAAGGAAATAGTATATCTTCATTGTATTTGAGGCGCTTGAAGAATTCTAGCATGCTTTCCTCTACAATTTTTTCGTAATATGGACCTAATTTCTATGTGTATTCATTAATGGTATTTGGGTCAACGAACCCAATGCCATAGCGTCCACCTTTTTTCATTTCATAAATCTCCATCCTGCATAATACCACAGAAAAGAATATAGTGAGGATAATTACAGGTAATGATTGATCAAAATGATCACTACAGCTAGCTTGAGACTTAAATTACAGAAAGAAATCACTTACAGACAATAGCAACTGACGATAGATTTGTCGAGTGCATCTTGATTGTATAACTGAAATAGTTCTGAATACTCAACGGACACAGCTTTCTCATGGTAGTAATGATCCTTCTTGATATTCACCATGAGGGACTCTCGATTGGAAATCTTGGTAATGTCCATGTACCATTGATGCAATTCATACATTCTTGTTGGGAGCTTCTTGACCTCGTCTGCCTCGACCAAAGGTTGGCCCCGGACATATTTCCGTTTTATTTCCTCCTCTCTAGTCAGAGACATGGGCTCGATATCGAGGAGTTGTCCAACAGTGATCATGAGGCTTTTAGCCTGCTCAATATGCTCCTTGGTTATTGTGGGAGTCCTGGATTAGGAGGTCTCCGGACAGCCGGACTATCTTCATTGGCCGGACTATTAGACTATGAAGATACAAGATTGAAGACTTCGTCTCGTGTCCGGATGGGACTCTACTTGGTGTAGAAGGCAAGCTAGGCGATACGTATATGGATATCTCCTCCTTTGTAACCGACCTTGTTTAACCCTAACCCTCTCTGGTGTCTATATAAACCGAAGGGTTTTAGTCCGTAGGACAACAATCACAACATACAATCATACTATAGGCTAGTTTCTAGGGTTTAGCCTCTCTGATCTCGTGGTAGATCTACTCTTGTACTATCCATATCATCAATATTAATCAAGCAGGACGTAGGGTTTTACCTCCATCAAGAGGGCCCGAACCTGGGTAAAACTTCGTGTCCCCTGCCTCCTGTTACTATCCGGCCTAGACGCATAGTTCGGAACCCCCTACCCGAGATCCGCCGGTTTTGACACTGACATTGGTGCTTTCATTGAGAGTTCCTCTATGTCGTCACCGTTAGGCTTGATGGCTCCTACTATCATCGATAGCGATGTGGTCCAGGGTGAGACTTTTCTCCCCGGACAGATCTTCGTATTCGGCGGCTTTGCACTACGGGCTAATTCGCTTGGCCATCTGGAGTAGATTAAAAACTACGCCCCTGGCCATCAGGTCAGATTTGGAAGTTTGAACTACACGTACGACATCCGCGGAGACTTGATCTTCGACGAATTCGAGCCACAGCCGGGCATGCCGCACTGTCGCGATGGGTATGACCTAGCTCTGCCGCCGAACAGTACCCAGAGGCCGCGCCTGCATCAGCTCTGACCCTTAGCTCAGAGCCAACTGCGCCGATCGAGGACGGGTGGTTAGACACCACCTCAGGGGCTGTAGTCTCAACGGCGATCGAGCCAAACACCAGCATAATCCTCTGCGCAACCCGTGACTCCAAGGTGCCAGACTCTTTTTCTAACTCCGAACCACCCGCGCCCCTGCCAATCGAATCAGATTGGGCGCCGATTATGGAATTCACCGCCGCAGATATCTTTCAGCACTCGCCCTTTGGCGACATTCTGAATTCACTAAGGTCTCTCTCTTTGTCAGGAGAGCCCTGGTCGGATTATGGCCAACAGGATTGGGATGTGGACGACGAAGAAATTCGACGCCCACCCACCACCCACTATGTAGCCACTGTCGATGATTTAACTGACATGCTCGACTTCGACTCCGAAGACATCGACGGTATGGACGACGATGTAGGAGACGAACATGAACCAGCAACTATAGGGCACTAGAAAGCCACCTCGTCATATGACATATACATGGTGGATACACCCAATGAAGGCAATGGCGACGAGATAGCGGAGGATGACCCCTCCAAGAAGCAACCCAAGCGCCGACGTCAGCGGCGCCGCTCTAAGTCCCGCCAAAGCAAAAGTGGTGATACCGGCACAGGAGATAATAATACTCCGGGCAGTGCCGAAGACAACAACAATCCCCTCCAGCAAGACTTAGAGCAGGAGGATGAAGAAGCCAGCTCTCCTAAGAGAGCGGGAGATGGAGAGGAGGAGGATGACAATTACACCCCCCTCCGAAGACGAGGCAAGCCTCGGCGACGATGAATTCGCCGTCCCAGAGGATCCCGTCGAACAAGAGCGCTTCAAGCGCCGGCTTATGGCCACGGCAAATAGCCTGAAGAAAAAGCAGCAACAGCTTCAAGCTGATCAAGATCTGCTAGCTGACAAATGGACTGAAGTCCTCGCAGCCGAGGAATATAAACTCGAGCGCCCCTCCAAGAGTTACCCAAGGCACAGGTTACTACCCCGACTGGAGGAAGAAGCGTATGATAGGGCTGATCGGCCACCTCGTGGCCGCGATAGAGAGGCATTCCGGCCAAAAGCTCAGCCTCCACCCCAACGCCATTAATAAAAAGGCATGGGGAGATACGCTAGACCTGCGAGACATGCTAGAGGACAAGGCAAAGCATTCAAGATCGATCTACGGATAACGAGGGCACACCACTCTGCGAGACGACAAACGTCACGCCGGATACAGTACAAGCAAACCCGGCCGGGCTGAACACAATGGGCAAGACCCATTCGAGCTGCGTCGAGATATAGCCCAATACAGAGGCGCCGCACACCCCTTATGCTTCACAGACGAAGTAATGGAACATCAATTCCCAGAAGGTTTCAAACCTGTAAACATCGAATCATACGATGGTACAACAGATCCCGTAGTATGGATTGAGGACTTCCTCCTCCACATCCACATGGCCCGCGGTGATGACTTACACGCCATCAAATACCTCCCACTAAAGCTCAAAGGACCAGCGCGGCATTGGCTTAACAGCTTGCCAGCGGACTCCATTAGTTGTTGGGAAGATCTGGAAACTGCATTCCTCGACAACTTTCAGGGCACTTATGTGCGACCACCAGACGCCGATGACTTGAGCCACATAATTCAGCAGCCAGAAGAGTCGGCCAGGCAATTCTGGACTCGGTTCCTTACAAAGAAAAATCAAATCGTCGACTGTCCGGATGCGGAGGCCTTAGCGGCTTTCAAGCACAATATCCGAGACGAGTGGCTAGCCCGGCACCTTGGTCAGGAAAAGCCAGAATCTATGGCAGCTCTCACGATGCTCATGACCCGCTTTTGTGCGGGAGAAGACAGTTGGCTGGCTCGCAGTAATAACATATCAAAGAACCATGGTACCCTAGATACCAAGGACGACAATAGCAGGTCACGTCGCAACAAGCATAAGCGCCGCATTAACAGCGAAAATATTGAGGATACGGCAGTCAATGCCGGATTCAAAGGCTCTAAACCCGGTCAGCGGAAAAAGCCATTCAAACAAAGTACGCCGGGTCCGTCCAGTTTGGACCGTATACTCGATCGCTCGTGTCAAATACACGGCACCCCAGACAAGCCAGCCAATCACACCAACAGGGATTGTTGGGTGTTCAAGCAGGCTGGCAAGTTAACTGCCAAAAATAAGGACAAGGGGCCGCATAGCGATGACAAGGAGGAACCCCGGCAGCCGCACACTGGAGGACAGAAGAGGTTTCCCCCGCAAGTGCGGACAGTGAACATGATATACGCAACCCGCATCCTCAAGAGGGAGCGGAAGCGTGCGCTCAGGGACGTATATGCGTTGGAGCCAGTCGCCACAAAGATCAACCCTTGGTCCTCCTGCCCGATCACCTTTGATCGCAGGGACCACCCCACTAGTATTCGTCATGGCGGATTTGCCGCACTGGTCCTAGACCCAATCATCGACGGATTTCACCTCACTCGAGTCCTTATGGACGGCGGCAGTAGCCTGAACCTGCTTTATCAGGACACAGTGCGCAAAATGGGTATAGACCCCTCAAGGATCAAACCCACAAAAACGACCTTTAAGGGTGTCATTCCAAGCGTAGAGGCCCATTGCACAGGCTCAATTACACTGGAAGTGATCTTCGGATCCCCGGATAACTTCCGAAGCGAAGAGTTAATCTTCGATATAGTCCCGTTCCACAGTGGTTATCACGCGCTGCTCGGGCGAACCATATTTGCTAGATTCAATGCGGTACCGCATTATGCATACCTCAAGCTCAAAATGCCAGGACCCTGCGGAGTTATTACAGTCAATGGAAACACAGAGCGCTCCCTCCGAACAAAGGAGCACACCGCAGCCCTCGCAGCAGAAGCGCAAAGCAGCCTCTCAAGGCAATCAACCAGTTCGGCGTTTCAAAGCCCGGACACCTTCAAGCGCGCTCGAGACAATCGGCAAATAGACCGCCTGGCGCAATCTGAGCTCGCGTAACAATACGGAGGCCACCCCAACCCTAGCCCAACGGTGATATTCGTGCCGCACGTACATAATTACGCATTAAAAATACCATGGGCACAGGTGGGGAGGGGGCGCACAACTGCGGCATGCCCCAAAATGCGGCCTAAACCGCACTAGGGGCTTCCCGTTTGGTTATTTTTTCTTTTTTCAGGACCTTAATCTCTGGAAACACTGTCCAACAGCACTATTGCCGAACACATGATGCAGCAACCAAGAAGGCAGACAGCTGCATTATACAACGCAATTCCCAGGTTGATCTCAGATTTCATATCATCCCTCAGATCGCCCTTGGAAGGGACTTAGTCCTACTTTTTGCTTATCGCACTATCTGTATCACTCTGCTTTAATGCAGCTTTTTAATAAATAATGCATTACATTACGACCATTATTGCATTTTTTACATATATATATGTGTTCATTAATGACGCCTTGCAACCGTACACTTTGGTACGACCAATACACCAGGGGCTCACGTACCCCACAATGCGGTGTGAAAAGTCCGAACACTTTCACAAGTGTGGCACCCTGAACTTATAGCATTATATGCATCAGCTCTGAATCATGTCTTTGGTCAAATGTTGGGTTTGCCTGGCTCCTATGTTTTGGTACCTTACATTCCACTCTATCGGCTAAGGTAGCGCTAGGAGAACTACTGCGATTGTGCCCCGGTTCTGCCGGGCTGAGCACCTTAGTAGAGAAAGCTAAAACTGACTGTCATGATAAGGTGAGAGATTGGTCACTGTTCAGCGAGGTTTTTCGAGTCCCTAAAGACTTATGCCGCTTAGGGCGAGGGGCCGGCCCTGTCCGGCTTAAAGGCGTGTATCGCGCCCCGAATTCGGCCTTCCGAATACCAGGGGCTTCGCCGAAATTTAAAATTATAGAATTCTATGGCTAAGTGGGAGTGATAAAGCAATATTAGTCCGGTTGCCTTGTTCGTTGTGCTGAGCACCTCCCTCGAAGGACCCAAATATGGGAACAAGAGTGCTTAGGTTTATCCCGAACACCCCAGCACTAGCGGCATGGGGGCAGAAGCCGAGGTCTAGCCATCTCTCAGATTCGATAAACAGCCAAACAGAAGGTAATATTTTAAATTCAAACAAGCGTTGCATAGCGCATATGAACCAAGTTTTCATAAATACAGGATAAAACGAGCAAGTTTACTCAAATATTAAATCTTTCGAACACTCATCTGTGATAAGACGGGCACCCGGCAGAACACCCTTGTAATACATCTCGGGGTGGCGGTGCTCCTTGCCCTCCGGCGGCCCCTCCTTGATCAGCTTCACGGCGTCTAGCTTGACCCACTGCATTTTTACACGGGCGAAAGCCCGGCGTGCACCTTCAATGCAGACGGATCGCTTGACAACCTCCAACCGTGGGCAGGCATCCACAAGCCGCCTCACCAGGCCGAAGAAGCTGTTTGGAAGGGCGTCGCCAGGCCACAGCCGGACGATAAAGCCCTTCATGGCCTGATCGGCCGCCTTATGTAGCTCAACCATATGCTTCAGCTGGTCGTTCATCAGCACCGGATGTTCGGCCTCAGCATACTGAGACCAGAACAGCTTCCCCGTCGAGCTTCTGTCCTCGGCCTGGTAAAATTGTGCGGCATCGGACATACTGCGGGGAAAATCTGCGAATGCTCCTCAAGAGCTCCGGATCCGGGTAAGTAATCGGTAATTTACTTTTACATGCTTGCTTTGCATATAGAAAGCCTTACCCGCCTCTATCTTCTTCAACGCGTCGATCTCCTGGAGGGCCTTCTGGGCCTCGGCCTTGGCACTCTCAAGGGCCGCGGCAAGCTCAGACTCCCGTGTCTTTGAGTCAAGCTCCAACGCCTCATGCTTTGTCACGAGAGCCTGGAGCTCTTGCTGCACCTCGCCCACCCGAGCCTCGTGCTTTTCTCGCTCGGTGCGCTCCTTGGCCGATGTATCTTCGTCCTTGGTCAGCGCTTGCTTCAGGGTTGCCACCTCGGTCGTGGCCCCTGGCAAACATACAACGATCCTGTCATTTTGCAATCGCGTCCTTTCTATATATACATATCTATAGACGGGGTATTACTTACCCTTGTTCTCCTCGAGCTGCCTCTTGGCAAGGCCGAGCTCTTTCTTGGACCCCTCGAGGTCCTGCTTCAGTACGGCGACCTCCGCAGTTAGTGCGGCGGACGCCAGCAGCGAAGCCTGCATATGCATATTGACATACTTATATTGGACTCCTGCAATATTATTTGATCCTCTGTCCGGCTTTTCTTTGTGAACACCGAACAAAGCATCAGGGGCTACTGTCTATGCGGTAATATTTCTACTACATTTTAAACACACTTACCTCAAAGCCTGTAAAAAGGCTGGCACAGGCTTCAGTCAATCCGCTCTTGCAGACTGAACCTTCTGGATCACCGCACTCATGATAGTGCGGTGCTCCTCGTCGATGGAAGCGCTGCGAAGCGCTTCCAGCAGATTGTCCGATGCCTCTGGATGGACAGAGGTCACCGGCATAGGCGTTTTGCCCCCCTTAGAAGGAGGCCGCCTGCCCGAGTCCGGAACCGCTGGAGGGTCCAGCACGGTGTTCGGCTGAGGGCCGAACTCGGAGCTCTCGGGGGCCCCGTCCCCGCAGCTCCCGGAGTCCGGAAGGTCGCCTTGAGGCGCCTCCGGGACTGTCTCCCCTTGATCCGGTGCCTCTTGAGACAACACCTCGGCGTCGTCGGCAGGATGAGGGGAGGTGGCGGTCGGGACTGGATCGCTATCCATGTCCGACGAGCCCAAGGAGCCGTCCGATGATACCTCGATATTGCCTCATGGCGGCCTGCGTAATTATGTTCGGCGATTAGGGAAAGTAGTGCGACAAAGGAATCCTATGGGTAACTTTGGTATCCGAATACTTACGATCTCCCCGAGGGCTTGGCCCTGGGCAACCACTCGTCTTCGCTTCGTCGGCGGCTGTGGAGCTGTCCGGAAGGAGAGTCCTTCCCTTCTTGGACCCTCCGACCTCCCCAGTTGGGGCGGCCTTCCTTTTCTTGTCTCCCCCAATCGGTGGGGGAGCATCTTCTTACTCTTCCTCGTCTTCAGGGGAAGAGTGCGCTGCAGAGTCATCGGATGGTGAGTCCGACAACGCCTGGCGTCAGGAACTCTTTCGAGTTCCCTTGGCCTTCTTGGTCTTCTCCGGCACCTTATAAGGGGCCGGAGTCAGCATCTTCGCCAGAAGAGCGTCTGCGGGGCCTTCGGGCAAAGGAGCCGGACAGTCGATCTGTCCGACCATCTTCTGCCAGTCCTGTCAAAGGTCCGGGAGTTTAGATCCCGCATAGAGCCAATTTATATAAAAAATAAATATCCTGTGAAAGGTAAAGCAGCTTACCGCACTAGCTTGGCGCTTCGCGCTGAATCTGCGATCCTCAGTGATAGGGGGAGGGACCTCGGCACTTTTAAACAGCACCCTCCAGGCGTCTTCATGAGTTGTGTCGAAGAGCCTGTTCAGAGTCAGGTGCTGCGCTGGATTAAACTCCCACAAGTTAAACTCCCGTTGTTGGCACGGGAGTATCCGGCGGATGAGCATGACCTGGACTATGTTGACAAGCTTGAGCTTCTTGTCCACCATGTTTTGAATACATGTTTGGAGTCTGGTCAGCTCTTTCGAATTACCCCAGGATAGGCCCTTCTCTTTCCAGGAGGTGAGCCGCATGGGGATGCCAGATCGGAACTCGGGGGCCGCTACCCATGCGGGGTCGCGTGGCTCGGTGATATAGAACCACCCCGATTGCCACCCGTTTGTGGTTTCCACAAAGGAGCCCTCGAGCCATGTTATGTTGGGCATCTTGCCCAGCATGGCGCCTCCGCACTCCGCCTGGCGGCCGCCCACCACCTTCGGCTTGACGTTGAAGGTCTTCAGCCATAAGCCGAAGTGGGGCTTGATGCGGAGGAAGGCCTCGCACACGATGATAAACGCCGAGATGTTGAGGATGAAGTTCTGGGCCAGATCGTGGAAATCCAGGTCGTAATAAAACATGAGCCCCCGGACGAAGGGATGGAGAGGGAATCCCAGTCCGCAGAGGAAATGGGTGAGGAATACCACCCTCTCGTGGGGCCTGGGGGTGGGGATGAGCTGCCCCTCATCTGGGAGCCGGTGCGCGATGTCGTCGGGCAGGTATCTGGCTCTCCTCAGTTTCTTGATGTCTCCCTCCGTGATGGAGGAGACCATCCACTTGCCTCCCGCTCCGGACATGGTTGGAGAAGGTTGAGATGGAAGTGAGGACTTGGGCGCTAGAGCTCGAGTGTGCGGGAGCGGATGAGCAAAGGAGGAAGAAGGCGTGGATAGAAAGGTGAATCCTTATCCCTTTATATGGGCGGACAAAACTAAGCGTCCCCACTTGCCTGGTAAAACTCGCTTATACCCCAAGCGCCGCAATTAATGGCGTGGTTGGGTTACCCACGCCCGTATTGATGAGAATCCCGTAATAAGGGGACACGATCTCTGCTTTGACAAGACGTGTCGAAAAACTGCCTCGCGTTATGTGCGGGGCTGGTTAAAAGAAACGGTTCGAATAATCACCGGGCCATGACGTAACGTCATGTTGCCGAAGCAAGCCAGCAAATTAGATCTGCGGAAAAATTATTCTCTCTACGGTGCAATGTGGAACTTATTTTGCAGGGTCGGACACTATCCTTGTATTCAAATTCTTCTGCGATGCATTCGGAGAAGGAACCCGCCTTGCAATGCCGAAGACAATACTGCGCGCCGGACTCATCGTCATTGAAGCCTGGTTCAGGGGCTACTGTGGGAGTCCTGGACTAGGGGGTCTCCGGATAGTAGGACTATCTCCATTGGCCGGACTATTAGACTATGAAGATACAAGATTGAAGACTTCGTCTTGTGTCCGGATGGGACTCTACTTGGCATGGAAGGCAAGCTAGGCGATACGTATATGAATATCTCCTCCTTTGTAACCGACCTTGTGTAACCCTAACCCTATGTGGTGTCTATATAAACCGAAGGGTTTTAGTCCGTAGGACAACAATCACAACATACAATCATACCATAGGCTAGCTTCTAGGGTTTAGCGTCTCTGATCTCGTGGTAGATCTACTCTTGTACTACCCATATCATCAATATTAATCAAGTAGGACGTAGGGTTTTACCTCCATCAAGAGGGTCCGAACCTGGGTGAAACTTCTGTCCCCTGCCTCCTGTTACCATCCGACCTGGACGCACAGTTCGGAACCCCTACCCGAGATCCGCCGGTTTTGACACCGACAGTTATTACCACATCGCCCAGCCCGGGAACGTTAACGGTTTGCCCACAATAATATTGGGCGCGCGTACTCTCGTGTGTTGTTGTCACAACAAGCGTGGGTATTGATTGTGCCGCCTGTTCTCCCAACTGGGGAATAGTTTTACCGCATGTTTTGCCAGCTGATTTGCTCGAGCTCGAGCTCGAGCTCGCCTCTTTCTGTAGACGTGCTTGATTTAACTTTCTGAGGTGGCGCTCATAGTCTGTGTCAACAGGCTTGGGAGCTGGTGCTCTAGCCATACAAATGAAGTGGTCAATCTTTTCCTCAGGCACTTTCTCCCCTGGCGGCGGTGGCGGTTTCGGTGCAAAATGGGCTTCCACCTCGGCCTTCGATATGGCTGCGTTTTCCTCCTCGGACTTGTCGTAAGGCCTCTGCGGAAGAGGTGCGAGGCTGCTTGGACCATATTGAAATCGCTTGCCTCTGCCTGTACCTCCAGTACTACCTCAACTTGTACCGCTACGCACCATAGCTGAGGCGGCTCTCTTCCGTGATTGCTGAGGCGGCGAAGATGGCTGATGTGGCTGAGTTGGAGAAGGAGGAGTGGCCTGAAGTTGTGCCGGACTTGGAGGAGGAGTGGCCTGATGCTTTGCCGGACTTGGAGGAGGAGGAGTGGCCTGAAGCTGTTCCGGACTTGGAGGAGGAGTGGCCTGACACGTTGGTGGACTTGGAGGAGCGGGAGTTTGCTGACTCGATGGCGGACTTCGACGAGGAGTCGGATGACGCGGTGTCGGTGGCTTTCGAAAGATGATGCAATCCTTTCTCCATAGGATGATACGATGGTTGGCCTCTCCCAGTGTGTGCTCCTCGTCACCTCCAGGAATGTCAAGCTCTAGCCCTGAATATTGGTCCACCACCTCCTCAACCAAGACACGAGCATAGCCCGCTGGAATCGGGTTGCAATGGAAGGTTGCCTCGGGGGGATTTGTCAAAGCAAGGGCGTCCGCCACCTTCATTGATATGTTCTTCATTTTGAAGTGTAGCTCGCAGTTAGTGTTCTCCATGATGTCATCCACTAGGTACCTATCCAGCAATGCGTCGCCCGGGGCGGAACCCACGCTGCTTCTCGGCATGGATGGGACGGTGCTATCCAAGGCTGGATCATCCGCTAGCTGCTGCAGCTGCCGAGACCCCCTTTGCTGGCTAAGTGAGTCGATCTGCTCCTGCTGCCACTGGAATTTGACTGCCAAGTCCGCGTGCGCTGATTCTAGGCCTTGAAGGTGTTCATAGTCCAGCTTCCTCTGCTACTCCTCCATCTTCCTCTTCTTCTCCTCCGCAATCTTCTTTCTCGCACGGGTTCTGTAGCCGGCGTTCCAGTCCAAAAACCCCTCATACCACGGAATAGCGCCCTTGACTCGTGTTCTTCCCGGGTGTTCAGGATTTCCCAGCGCACGCGTAAGCTCGTCGTTCTCTCTGTTGGGCTGGAACACCCCCGATCGAGCATCTTCTATTGCAACAAGTAGCTTATCTTCGGCTCCGTCCAGACATGCCTTCTTCGAAACTTTGCCTGTCTTCGGGTCCAACTCCCTCCCATGCGCATAGAACCAAATCCTGCACCTGGGGGCTAGCTCAATGTTTCTGGAGTGACACCTGCATCCTCCATCTCTTTCTCAGACTTATCCCACTTAGGCATTCCCACCGCATAGCCACCTGGCCCCAGCTTATGGAACTTATCCTTTTTTGCGGCATTGGCCTTGTTTATTCTCTACCGTTCCTTAGATAATTCCGAATCCTTGAATTTCACGAAATCGTCCCAATGAGCACTTTGCTTCTCTAGTGTTCCCTCGAATACCGGAGTCTTCCTTCCTCCCTTGACGTACTTGTCCCATTCACGATTCTTGTGGTTGTTGAATGCAATCGCCATCTTCCTAAGAGCAGCGTCCTTGACTTTCTCCACATCTGCATCTGTGGAATGATCTGGTAGGGTGAAATGTTCCATGAGCGTTTCCCAAAGCAGAAGTTTTTGTCTGTCGTCGACAAAAATAACTCCTGGACGTGGCTTTGCTGGCTCTCTCCATTCTTGAAGGGAGATCGGGAGTTGGTCCTTCACAAGAACTCCGCTCTGACGAATGAACTTGTCGGCAATCTTCTTAGGCGCTAATGGTTCGCCATTAGGTTTGATGGCCTCGATATTCTACTTTACGCCCTCCTTCAACTTTTTGTTCGGGCCTCGTTTCCAGTTGTCTGAAGATTTGCTCGATTCGGATGGCTGAAAGAAGAAAGATCAATTCGTTAATATATCTTCAAGTCATTTAAAACATGTGATGATCACCAGATGCCTGCTTATATAAATATATATACCTCGCCGGTCTTTGTTGTTTCAAGATCAACATTTTCTTCGTCATGTTCATAGTTCATGACTTCATCAATTCGGTCGTCGCGATCGAATATCATATCACCCTCCCCGGTGTTGTTTAGATATTCGGAGCCGTCATAATCTTCTTCATTCTGATCATCATCTGGCCCGCGAGGATTGCGTATGATATTGAACAGGGCCTCTTCTCCCTCTCTGCCGGTATTGTCCGCCATAGGTTTTATTTAACTAATCCAAAAGAAATATATTCAAATTACAATGCATGGATGCAATCAATTAATAAGGAAAAACTGAATCAATCATAGTACATAATAAGCATCATCGAATATAATCTTGAATACGTTGTCTCGAATAATAGATATAATCTCGAATACATCGTCTCGAATAATATATATAATCTCGAATAGTATATATCGAATACATCACTAGCTAGCTAGCTAGCTAATAAATATCGAATACTAGAGAGTAATCTAGGAGGTGGACAACCAAAGTGAAGGAACCATCACTGAATCATAGCTCAGGTGATCTCCCCAAAGAACCTGCCAGGTATTGGAGAACCTGGCGTCCATAGCAGCCATGTAGCGATGGACGTGCTCGTCCTCCTCCCTGACACGGTGACGTACCACCTCCGGCGGGGCCGGTTCCCTCCGCACTGAAAGTGGCCCACGCGAACGCCACCAAAGGAGATGAGGGTCGACGATGGGACCCGGGGCCGGGTTCCTCACCAAGCGTCGCGCCCCTGAAGGTAGCACCTCCCAGTGCCAGCCCGGCGGAGCCCAGTCCCGGACATGGGTCCTCTGAAGCAGGACGTCGTCGCGAACGGGTCGGCAGCGAGGATGCGGGCCGGGCATCGTCGACAACAAATACTATATGCCGCAAAAGTAAAGTAACATTTTTTAAATGATGGATTGTGATTTCATATATGCAAATTCTAAATTTTATAACTAAAACTAACATTTCTAATATTTCTATAACTAAAACTAACATTTCTAATATTCTATAACTAAAAAACATTTCTATATAACTAACATTTCTATATAACTAACATTTCTAATATAACTAACATTTCTATATAACTAACATTTCTAATATTTCTATATAACTAACATTTCTAATATTTCTATAACTAAAAACATTTCTATATAACTAACATTTCTAATAATTCTATAACTAAAAAACAGAAAGATTGCTAACATGTCTATAACAATGTGTGTGTGTGTGTGGTACATGGCGGCCGGGGTAGGAGCTCGCCGGCAAGGCGCGACGACGGGGGGCGGCGACGGGGACGGGGACGGAGACGGAGACAGCGACGGGGACGGGGCAGCAATGACGGGGACGGGGCGACGACGACGGGGACGAGGACGGGTCGGGCGGGGACGACGGGAGGACGGGGCGGGGCGCGGCGACGGGGACGACGGGGACGGGGACGGCGATGGGGGCGGCGACGAGGGGCAGCGGCGACGGGACAGAGGAGAAAGAAGTAGAGGGAGAGATGAGAAACTGACAATTTTTTTAAAGTGTTTTCTTATATAGAACAACCTTTAGTACCGGTTGGAGCCACCAACCGGTACTAAAGGTCTGTTTTGGCTAGACCAAGTGGCAGGAACGTCACCCTTTAGTACCGGGTGGTGGCTCCAACCGGTACTAAAGACCCCCCATTTAGTACCGGTTTGAGCCACCACCCAGTACTAAAGGGGGTGCACTAGCACAGGTGCGGTGCATCATGTTTAGTCACACCTCGCTAGCCGAGGGGCGTCCGCACTGGTTTATAAGCCCCAGTACGGTAGCTCCCTCGAGCTCCTCTCCAAAGCAGGCCTACTGGGCCTAAATGTTCTGTGTTGCCCTGTGGGCCTACTGGGCCTTTTTGGGCCTGCATCCTGGCCCAACAACAGGTTGGGTTTCTAGTCGTATGCAGGCCGCTGTGGCGCAGTAGGTGGGCTTTTTTTTCTTATGTTTTTTGCTTTAGTTATTTTTGTTTTATTTATTTTTGAGTTGTTTTTTGCTGTATTTAGAGTTTCTTTGTGAATATTTTTGCTTTAGGTACAAAAAATTACAAACTTTCTGTTAGTACTGGTAGTTTAAAAATTTGAATAGTTTAAATTTTGAATTATTTGAAATTTGTGTGAATCACTAGTTTGTGAATAACTTAACTTTGAAAATAGATTTTTCAGTGATTCTTTTTTCTTATGTTTAATATTAGTGTGTTTTATCATTATATTCAATTTGGTAATTCTTAGGTTATTTAAAAAATGAAATGCCTTTGTAACGGATGAGTTTTCGTCCGAAACCCTGATACTTCGAAAGAGATTGTCCATTTTGTACATGAAGTGCATCCAGTTTTTGCGGTAACACTCTCTACTTTTTTGCACATGCTATGTGAGTGAAATTATGATACCATGCCAACTTCCAATCTTTTTTGAGTTCATTTGAAATACTTTTCAATTTCAGGGTCATTTAGCTGAAAAAAAATCAATAAATGCATGAAAGAATTTGCTTGCACATAAAATTTCTTCGCGTTTCAAATGCCAAAACACATAACTAGCTACCCTAACTATTACAGAGATTTCCTCCTAGGTGTGAAACACAGAAGAAAGTGATGATAATGAAGCCGATCACATCCCAGATCTTTGGGTGTGAAACTTTTTCTTCGCCTGTGTCCCTTTACGCCGTAGCCATGGAAAATCTTCATCATTTAACTGGATGCTCGGGTCAATATTCACTATGAATGGAGCAATTTCATCAAACTTTTCATAATCTCCTGACATGTCTGTCTTGTCATCCACTCCCACGATGTTTCTCTTCCCAGAAAGAACTATGTGCCGCTTTGGCTCATCGTACGATGCATTCGCTTCTTTATCTTTTCTTTTTCTCGGCTTGGTAGACATGTCCTTCACATAGAAAACATGTGCAACATCATTGGCTAGGACGAATGGTTCATCTTCATACGCAAGATTGTTGAGATCCACTGTTGTCATTCCTTACTGCGGGTCTTCTGTTACCCCGCCTCGTGTCATATTGACCCATTTGCACCGAAATAAAGGGACCTTCAAACCACGTCGATAGTCAAGTTCCCATATGTCCTGTATATAACCATAATATGTTTCCTTTCCCGTCTTGGTTTCTGCATCAAAGCGGACACCATTGTTTTGGTTGGTGCTCTTCTTATCTTGGGCGATCATGTAAAGTGTATTACCATCTATCTCGTACCCTTTGAAAGTCATTATATTCGAAGATGGTAACTGGTACAGCAAGTACAAGTCATCTTCAATAGAGGCGTCATGCATGGTACGTGTCTGCAACTAGCTGGCGAAACTCCTGGTTTGTTCACGTGTAATCCAGTGATCAGACCGCTCCGAGTGTTTGGAGCGTAGCAAATTCTTGTGTTCATCCATATACGGAGCCACCAAGGCGGAATTCTGTAGAACTCTGTAGTGTGCTTCAGTGAGAGAATGTCCGTCCATACATATTATTTGTTCCCCTCCTAGCGTGCCTTTTCCATCCAGTCTGCCCTTATGCCGCGATTCAGGAACACCAATCGGCTTAAGGTCAGGAATAAAGTCAATACAAAACTCAATGACCTCCTCATTTTCATGGCCCTTGGAGATGCTTCCTTCTGGCCTAGCACGGTTATGAACATATTTCTTTAAGACTCCCATGAACCTCTCAAAGGGGAACATATTGTGTAGAAATACAGGACCCAAAATGTTAATCTCTTCGCATAGGTGAACTAGGACGTGCGTCATGATGTTGAAGAAGGATGGTGGGAACAACAACTCGAAACTGACAGGACATTGCACCAAATCATTCTCTAACCTTAGTATGATTTCTGGATCGATTTCCTTCTGAGAGATTGCATTAAGGAATGCACATAGCTTCACAATGGCTAATCGAACGTTTTCCGGTAGAAGCCCCCTTAATGCAACCGGAAGCAGTTGCGTCATAATCACGTGGCAGTCATGAGACTTTAGGTTCTGAAACTTTTTCTCTGCCATGTTTATTATTCCCTTTATATTCGATGAAAAGCCAGACGGTACCTTAATACTGAGCAGGCATTCAAAGAAGATTTCCTTCTCTTCTTTGGTAAGAGCATAGCTTGCATGACCCTGATGTATGTCGTCTTTTCCGCGCATACGTTGCTGGTCGTCCCGTGCCTCAGGTGTATCTTTTGTCTTCCCATACACGCCCAAGAAGCCAAGCAGGGTCACACAAAGATTCTTCGTCCCATGCATCACGTCGATTGCGGAGCGGACCTCTAGGTCTTTCCAGCAGGGCAGGTCCCAAAATATAGATTTCTTGTTCCACATGGGTGCGCGTCCGTCAGCGTCATTCGGAACAGGTTGTCCACCAGGACCCTTTCCAAAGAAGACCTTCAAATCCTTGACCATATCATGTACATCAGCACCAGTACGGTGGCGAGGCTTCGTCCGGTGATCCGCCTCACCTTTGAAATGCTTGCCTTTCTTTCTTACGGGATGCCTGCTCGGAAGAAATCCACGATGTCCCAGGTACACGTTCTTCTTACAATTAGCCAAATATATACTGTCGGTATCGTCCAAACAGTGCGTGCATGCGCGGTATCCCTTGTTTGTTTGTCCTGAAAGGTTACTGAGAGTAGGCCAATCATTGATGGTCATGAACAGCAACGCCTTTAGGTCAAATTCTTCCCCCATGTGCTCATCCCACGCACGTACACCTGTTCCATTCCACAGTTGTAAGAGTTCTTCAACTAATGGCCTTAGGTACACATCAATATCGTTGCCGGGTTGCTTAGGGACTTGGATGAGCACTGTCATCATAATGAACTTCCGCTTCATGCACAACCAAGGAGGAAGGTTATACAAACATAGAGTCACAGTCCAGGTGCTATGGTTGCTGCTCTGCTCTCCAAAAGGATTAATGCCATCTGCGCTTAGACCAAACCATACGTTCCTTGTGTCATCTGCAAACCACGCGGTTCGTCCTTCCCCACGGCCACTTCATCCCCCAAATCAACTCCACTCTCACCGCCGTCGTCGCCCCTCGGCCGCCGCGCGCTCTCCCCACGCCGCCCCCTGTTGGAAATATGCCCTAGAGGCAATAATAAATTAGTTATTATTATATTTCCTTGTTCATGATAATCGTTTATTATCCATGCTAGAATTGTATTGATAGGAAACTCAGATACATGTGTGGATACATAGACAACACCATGTCCCTAGTAAGCCTCTAGTTGACTAGCTCGTTGATCAACAGATGGTTACGGTTTCCTGACCATGGACATTGGATGTCATTGATAACGGGATCAAATCATTAGGAGAATGATGTGATGGACAAAGACCCAATCCTAAGCCTAGCACAAGATCATGTAGTTTGTATGCTAAAGCTTTTCTAATGTCAAGTATCATTTCCTTAGACCATGAGATTGTGCAACTCCCGGATACCGTAGGAGTGCTTTGGGTGTGCCAAACGTCACAACGTAACTGGGTGGCTATAAAGGTACAGTACAGGTATCTCCGAAAGTGTCTGTTGGGTTGGCACGAATCGAGACTGGGATTTGTCACTCCGTGTAAACGGAGAGGTATCTCTGGGCCCACTCGGTAGGACATCATCATAATGTGCACAATGTGATCAAGGAGTTGATCACGGGATGATGTGTTAAGAAACGAGTAAAGAGACTTGCCGGTAACGAGATTGAACAAGGTATCGGGATACCGACGATCGAATCTCGGGCAAGTATCGTACCGCTAGACAAAGGGAATTGTATACGGGATTGATTAAGTCCTTAACATCGTGGTTCATCCGATGAGATCATCGTGGAACATGTGGGAGCCAACATGGGTATCCAGATCCCGCTGTTGGTTATTGACCAGAGAGTCATCTCGGTCATGTCTGCATGTCTCCCGAACCCGTAGGGTCTACACACTTAAGGTTCGGTGACGCTAGGGTTATAGAGATATTAGTATGCGGTAACCCGAAAGTTGTTCGGAGTCCCGGATGAGATCCCGGACGTCACGAGGAGTTCCAGAATGGCCAGAGGTAAAGATTTATATATGGGAAGTCTTGTTTTGGTCGCCGGAAAAGTTTCGATCATTATCGGTATTGTACCGGGAGTGCCGAAAGGGGTCCGGGGGTCCACCAAGGGGGTCCACCTGCCCCGGGGGGGCACATGGGCTGTAGGGGTGTGCGCCTTGGCCTATATGGGCCAAGGGCACCAGCCCCAAGAGGCCCATGCGCCAAGAGATAAGGGAAAGAAAGAGTCCTAAAAGGGGAAGGCACCTCCTAGGTGCCTTGGGGAGGATGGACTCCTCCCTGGCCGCACCCTTCCTTGGAGGAAGGGCCAAGGCTGCGCTCCCCCCTCTCCCTTGGCCCTATATATAGTGGGGGGAAGGGAGGGCAGCCGCACCTAAGCCCTGGCGCCTCCCTCTCCCTCCCATGACACATCTCCCTCCTCCCGCAGCGCTTGGCGAAGCCCTGTTGGAATCCCGCTACTTCCACCACCACGCCGTCGTGCTGCTGGATCTCCATCAACCTCTCCTTCCCCCTTGCTGGATCAAGAAGGAGGAGACGTCGCTGCTCCGTACGTGTGTTGAACGCGGAGGTGCCATCCGTTCGGCGCTAGGATCATCGGTGATTTAGATCACGACGAGTACGACTCCATCAACCTCGTTCTCTTAAACGCTTCCGCGCGCGATCTACAAGGGTATGTAGATCCACTCCTCCCTCGTTGCTAGATGACTCCATAGATAGATCTTGGTGACACGTAGGAAAATTTTGAATTTATGCTATGTTCCCCATCACCCCCGACCCCAGATTCAACGCCGGCCCCGCCCCCGACCTCAACGCCGCCCGGGACGCCGCCCCCGACCCCGACCTCAATGCCGCCCCGGACGCCGCCCCGCCCCCCCGACCTCAACACCGCCCCGGAGCCCCGACCACGACCTCGACGCTGCCTGCCCCTCCCTCGTCGCAGGCACCCGAGGTGAGCACGCCTGCTCCTCCCTCTCCCCTACCTCAAAGCTGCTTATATATTAGCCATCAAGATCTATAGAGATAGATCAAGACGCCTCATAGGTCACAAAGTACATACCTTGATAAGATATTGAAGAAGTTCAATATGGATCAATCTAAGAAGGGGTTCTTGCCTGTGTTACAAGGTATGAAATTGAGCTCAGCTCAATGTCCAACCACGACAGAAGATATAGAAGAGATGAGTGTCATCCCCTATGCCTCAGCCATAGGTTCTATTATGTATGCCATGCTGTGTACCAGACCTGATGTAAACCTTGCCGTAAGTTTGGTAGGAAGGTACCAAAGTAATCCCGGCAAGGAACACTGGACAGCGGTCAAGAATATCCTGAAGTGCCTGAAAAGGACTAAGGAAATGTTTCTCGTTAATGAGGTGACGAAGAGCTCGTCGTAAAGGGTTACGTCGACGCTAGCTTCGACACAGATCTGGATGACTCTAAGTCACAGACCGGATACGTGTATATTTTGAATGGTGGGGCAGTAAGCTGGTGCAGTTGCAAGCAGAGCGTCGTGGCGGGATCTACATGTGAAGCGGAGTACATGGCAGCCTCGGAGGCAGCACATGAAGAAATATGGGTGAAGGAGTTCATCACCGACCTAGGAGTCATACCCAATGCGTCGGGGCCAATCAAACTCTTCTGTGACAACACTGGAGCTATTGCACTTGCCAAGGAGCCCAGGTTTCACAAGAAGACAAGGCACATCAAGCGTCGCTTCAACTCTATTCGTGAAAATGTTCAAGATGGAGACATAGATATTTGTAAAGTGCATACGGACCTGAATGTAGCAGATCCGTTGACTAAACCTCTCCCTAGGGAAAAACATGATCAACACCAGAATTCCATGGGTATTCGATTCATCACAATGTAACTAGATTATTGACTCTAGTGCAAGTGGGAGACTGTTGGAAATATGCCCTAGAGGCAATAATAAAAGCATTATTATTATATTTCCTTGTTCATGATAATTGTCTTTATTCATGCTATAATTGTGTTATCCGGAAATCGTAATACATGTGTGAGTAACAGACACCAACATGTCCCTAGTAAGCCTCTAGTTGACTAGCTCGTTGATCAACAGATAGTCATGGTTTCCTGACTATGGACATTGGATGTCATTGATAACGAGATCACATCATTAGGAGAATGATGTGATGGACAAGACCCAATCCTAAACATAGCTTAAAGATCGTATAGTTCGTTTGCTAGAGTTTTTCCAATGTCAAAGTATCTTTTCCTTAGACCATGAGATCGGTAACTCCCGGACACCGTAGGAGTGCTTTGGGTATACCAAACGTCACAACGTAACTGGGTGACTATAAAGGTATACTACGGGTATCTGCGAAAGTGTCTGTTGGGTTGACACGGATCAAGACTGGGATTTGTCACTCCGTATGACGGAAAGGTATCACTGGGCCCACTCGGTAATGCATCATCATTATGAGCTCAAAGTGACCAAGTGTCTGGTCACGGGATCATGCATTACGGTACGAGTAAAGTGACTTGCCGGTAACGAGATTGAATGAGGTATTGGGATACCGACGATCGAATCTCGGGCAAGTAACATACCGATTGACAAAGGGAATTGTATACGGGGTTGCTTGAATCCTCGACATCGTGGTTCATCCGATGAGATCATCGAGGAGCATGTGGGAGCCAACATGGGTATCCAGATCCCGCTGTTGGTTATTGACCGGAGAGTCATCTCGGTCATGTCTGCATGTCTCCCGAACCCGTAGGGTCTACACACTTAAGGTTCGGTGACGCTAGGGTTGTAGGGATATGTATATGCAGTAACCCGAATGTTGTTCGGAGTCCCGGATGAGATCCCGGACGTCACGAGGAGTTCCGGAATGGTCCGGAGGTAAAGAATTATATATAGGAAGTGCTATTTCGGCCATCGGGACAAGTTTCGGGGTTATCGGTATTGTACCGAGACCACCGGAAGAGTCCCGGGGGTCCACCGGGTGGGTCCACCTGCCCCGGGGGGCCACATGGGCTGTAGGGGGTGCGCCTTGGCCTACATGGGCCAAGGGCACCAGCCCCATAAGGCCCATGCGCCTAGGGTTCACAAAAGGGAAGAGTCCCACAAGTGGAAGGCACCTCCTAGGTGCCTTGGGGGGAGGGAAACCTCCCCTGGCCGCCGCCCCCCCTAGGAGATTGGATCTCCTAGGGCCGGTGCACCCCCCCCCTTGGCCCTCCTATATATAGTGGGGGAAGGAGGGCTTTTCATCCACGCCTTTGGTTGCCTCCTTCTCCCTCTCCAACACCTCCTCCTCCTCCATAGTGCTTGGCGAAGCCCTGACGGAGTACTGCAGCTCCATCACCACCACGCCGTCGTGCTGCTGCTGGAGCCATCTTCCTCAACCTCTCCTTCCCTCTTGCTGGATCAAGAAGAAGGAGACGTTATGCTGACCGTACGTGTGTTGAACGCGGAGGTGCCGTCCGTTCGGTGCTAGGATCTCCGGTGATTTGGATCACGTCGTGTTCGACTACCTCATCCCCGTTCTTTGAACGCTTCCGCTCGCGATCTACAAAGGTATGTAGATGCATCCGATCACTCGTTGCTATATGAACTCATAGATGGATCTTGGTGAAACCGTAGGAAAATTTTTGTTTTGTGCAACGTTCCCCAACAGTGGCATCATGAGCTAGGTCTATGCGTAGTTCTTCTTGCGCGAGTAGAACACAATTTGTTGTGGGCGTAGATGTTGTCAACTTTATTGCCGTTACTAGTCTTATCTTGCTTCAATGGTATTGTGGGATGAAGCGGCCCGGACCAACCTTACACGTACGCTTACGTGAGACCGGTTCCACCGACTAACATGCACTAGTTGCATAAGGTGGTTGGCGGGTGTCTGTCTCTTCTACTTTAGTTGGAGCGGATTCGATGAAAAGGGTCCTTATGAAGGGTAAATAGAAGTTGACAAATCACGTTGTGGCTTTCACGTAGGTAAGAAAACGTTCTT